>NC_042960.1:52773463-53048463 GCF_901001165.1 Salmo trutta | reverse complement strand
TACACACAATACCCCTGAAACCCCACCTCTTTAAGGAATACCTGGGATAGGATTAAGTAATCCTTCTAACCCCCCCCACCCTCCCCCCCAAAAAAGATATAGATGTACTATTGTAAAGTGGTTGTTCCACTGGATATCATAAGGTGAATGCACCAATTTGTAAGTCGCTCTGGATAAGAGCGTCTGCTAAATGACGTAAATGTAATGTCAAAGTGGAATTTTGTTTGTAGAGAATTTTAGAAATTACTATGAAATTAAAAGATGAAATATCTTGAGTCAATAAGTATTTAACTCCTTTGTTATGGAAAGCCTAAATAAGTTCAGGAGCAATGTGCTTAACCAATAAGTTGAATGGACTCATTCTGTGTTCAATGATGGTGGTTAACATGATTTCTGAATGACTACCCCATCTCTGTACCCCACACATACAATTAGCTGTAAAGTCCCTCAACCGAGTACTGAATTTCTAGCACAGATTCAACGACAAAGACCAGGGAGGTTTTCCAATGCCTCGCAAAGAAGGGCACCGATTGGTAGATGTGTAAAAATAAAGTACATGCTGCATATTCTTTTGAGCATGATGAAGTTATTAATTACACTTTGGATGGTGTACAGTATCAATACACCCAGTCATTACAAAGTTACAGGCATCCTTCCTAACTCAATTGCCAGAGAGGAAGGAAACTGCTCAGGGATTTCACCATGAGGCCAATGGTGACTTTAAAACAGAGTTTAATGGTTGTGATATAAGAACTGAGGATGCATCAACAACATTGTAGTAATCCACAATACTAACCTAAATTACAGAGTGAAAATAAGGAAGCATGTACAGAATAAAAATATTCAAAAACATGCATCCTGTTTGCAACAAGGCACTTAAGTAATATTGCAAAAAATGTGGCAAAGAAATTCACTTTTTGTCCTGAATACAAAGAATTATGTTTGGGGCAAATCCAACACATCATTGAGTACCACTCTTCATATTTTCATGCATGGTGGTGGCTGCATCATGTTATGGGTATGCTTGTCATTGGCAAGGACTAGGGAGTTGTTTTTTAGCATAAAAATAAACGGAATACAGCTATAAGCACAGGGAAAATCCCAAAGAAAAACCTGGTTGTCTGATTTCCAACAGACACTTGGAGACGAAGTCACCTTTTCAGCAGGACAATAACTTAAAACACAATACCAAATCTACACTGGAGTTGCTTATCAAGACAATGTTGAATGTTCCTGAGTGGCCTAGTTCAGATTTGATTTAAATTGGCTTGAAAATGGCTGTCTAGCAGTGATCAACAATCAACTTAACAGCACTTGAAGAATTTTGAAAAGAACAATGGGCAAATATTGTACAGTCCAGGTGTGCAAAGCTCTTAGAGATTTACCCCAAAAGACTCACAGCTGTAATCGCTGCCAGGTGCTTCTACAAAGTATTGACTCGGGTGTGAATACTTATGTAAATTACATTTCTGTATTTAATTCTCATTACATTTGCTTATTTCTAAAAGCACGTTTTCACTTTGTCATTATGGGGTATTGTGTATAGATGGGTGAGAGAACATATATTTAATCAATTTTGAGTTCAGGCGATAATACAACAAAATGTGGAATAATTCAAAGGGTACTGTCTGATGGCTAGCACCAGACATTACACTGTTTTTAATCAATAAAACCTTGTACATATTTGAAAGTAGTTGAATTGGGTTCAAATGGATTCTACTAGTAATTTTGAATGTATTTATTTATGCCTCTTCTTGAGAGGAAATTCTACCTCTTCAGATTCTCTCTGTTCTCTCCATACCATGCCCATAGTACCCTGACAGAAGAGTGAGAGGGCTCTAAACAAACTTAATGCGCCCTCAGCCCAGCCAGCTGTAGGACTAAAGGGAGAACAGAACAGAATGTGGCCCTGTGGTTACAGCTCTTAACCCAATCCATCTCATCCACCAACTCTACACTACATCCCCTGGGGAGCTAGCTACCAACCACAGCTCAAATGTATGGTTATGCATCCTGGAGGGAGAGGGGCGCTGGGTCGGGAAAGAAAGCACGGATTCTGTTTCATTTTAACCATAACAGACTTGAAACACTGTGAAAGCCTGGCTCTCCAAAGTCATTGGCTTTCATTAAAGCATGTTTGAAAGACCCAGGGAAGAATTTATAAAACTATACTGAACAAAAATATTAAAGCAACAATTTCAACGATTTTTCTGAGTTACAGTACATATAAGGGAATCAGTCAATTGAAATAAATTAATTAGACCCTAATCTATGGATTTCACAACTGGGCAGGGGTGCAGCCATGGGTCGGCCTGGGAGCCCACCCACTGGGGAGCCAGTCCCAGCCAAACAAAATGAGTTTTTCCCAACAAAAGTGCTTTATTACAGACAAATACTCCTCACTTTCATCAGCTGTCCGGGTTTCTGATCTCCGATGATCCCGCAGATGAAGAAGCTGAGTGTGGAGTTCCTGGGCTGGTGTGGTTACATGTGTTCTGCGGTTTTGAGGCTGGTGGACGTACTGCCAAATTCTCTAAAACGACGTTGGAGGCAGTTTATGGTAGAGAAATTAACATTACATTCTCTGGCAACAGCTCTGGTGGACATTCCTGTAGTCAGCATGCCAATAACACACTCCCTCAACTTGAGACATCTGTGGCATTGTGTTATGTGTCAAAACCACATTTTAGACTGGCCTTTTAATGTCCCCAGCACAAGGTGCACCTGTGTAATGATCATGATGTTTAATCAGCTTCTTGATATGCCACACCTGTCAGGTGGATTAATTATCTTGGCAAATGAGAAATGTTCACTAACAGGGATGTAAACAAATTTGTGCACAAAATCTGAGCGAAATAAGCTTTATGTGCATATGGAACATTTCTGGGATCTTTTATTTCATGTCATGAAACATGGGACCAACAATTTACATGTTGCGTTTTAATATTTTTGTTCAGTGTGTATATATAATCCTTTATGGAATGTTGTTTGTCAAGTTTCCTTCAATGTGGAAAGCATGGTAGAGTGCGTATACATTTACCTGGTCAGTCTGTCATGGAAAGAGCAGATGTTCCCAATGTTTTGTACTCACTGTATATGTAACAGAATATATAGCCATAAATGTGCTCTTGCTAGAGTTGTTCTTATGACCATGCCATGAATCAAATTCAATTAATGTTTAGGTAAACACCTGACATGCAGATGTGTGAAAAACATCTTTCCTCATTTTTGTTACATAGCAGTGAGACATTGATTTGATAACATTTTGCTGTGGCAGGCAGACTGCTTAGTATAGCCTGACCAAGGAGACCAGCTCCACCTTACAGTTCTTGGAAATCAGCATAATGCGGACTAGTAGTAGATGTGTCAGCACTGCTGTTCTCAATGCTTAGCATCCAGTTCCATTTACCGTTAGCGTTTGCCGGCCAAGAGTAGTTAGCACCTCTGAGCAGAGTGCTGGACGTAAATTGCAAACCGATTCTATATGTAGAATCGCACGACAATGTCGGCAGTCAGACATCCACCAGAGAGTCAGCTCACCTAACCAAACTCTGCTTATGGAAATGCACCACACTACACAGGTATGGCTGTAGAGTGTAGATCTACAATCACACCTAATGATTAAGAGTTCTGTTTGTACATGTATCCATTCCACCCCCACCCCCCTGTTCCTCTGAGGTCCAGTAATGCCAGCAGGCTCCTGGAGCTCCGTTGGCCCAGTCAGCAGATCCTCCTGCTCTTCCATCAGGCCCTGATTGATCCAGGACTCCCACTGGGCTGATTCTGGACAGGTCCACTTCAGCAGCACTGGGGAGTGATGGGCTAAGAGGGAAGCGCCGGGGAGTGATGGGGCTAGGAGGGAAGCGCCGGGGAGTGATGGGGCTAGGAGGGAAGCGCCGGGGAGTGATGGGGCTAGGAGGGAAGCGCCGGGGAGTGATGGGGCTAGGAGGGAAGCGCCGGGGAGTGATGGGGCTAGGAGGGAAGCGCCGGGGAGTGATGGGGCTAGGAGGGAAGCGCCGGGGAGTGATGGGCTAGGAGGGAAGGGCTGAGAAGAGGATGGAGGCAGAAGGACAAGCGGGAGGGAGGCCTCACCCCGTTGCCCCCACAGACCCAGCGCGTGTGAGGCACTTCCTGTAACCCAGCTTGCTTAGCTCTTTATTTCCAGTGTTCGATTAGATGGCCACCCGCCTGCCAGAGGAGAGGTTTTTGGGCCAGGTTTACACCAGCTCTGGAGGTGTGGCTCTTAAGTCTGAGCCATGGAAAGAACAAACCGGCTGTGGGTGGGTTACCTAATAAAGGAAGGTACTTACAGCAATTAACACAGCTGACAACCAAACAGTTCTGCACCGCCTATATACACTGACAGCGGGGACATTTGAATAACAAGCTTTCAGGAACGAGGGGGGAAAAAAGACAGGTGTAGCGCAAATGAAAGCGGTGCCTAGCAGCCCTCCCCTTAGTAAGAGAACTGGGGCATTTCTCTCACTCATTCACTCCCACATCACAGCAGAGAGATCCTGGTGCTTGTGATCAATTGTGTGCGTGTATTTGTGTGCGCGTGCGTGCGTGTCATCCACCCACAGAGGTGCTTTAAAATGCAAATAACTGGTTTGTTGACTATCATATTTGAATAATTTGATATGAGGCTTGAACTTCAAACGCTTTCTGCAAGGACAATATATTGCCATGTTTCACAGTTGTTGTGTTTTAATCAGTAGGGGAATGCTTGGGTGAGAGTGGAGGGGGGCAGGGGGCTGTTACTCTTCTATGGTTCTCCAGCTGGAGGCCGGGGTTAGGTCTGCCATGCCCTCCTTCCCACTACTGTGTCCCCAGAGACGGGCGGGCAGACAGGCAGGCAGTGCCCCAGCAGTGAGGGAGCATAGTGGCTGTTTACTCGAACGATGGGCTCTGTGGGAAAGCACAGTGTAATTAGCAGGATGGTTCGTTTGCTAGATTGGTTTCCAGTTCTTATGCTATTGGAGACTGGGAGAAAGACTGCTTGGCATAGAAGTGCAGGTAACATAAAGAACTAAAGTCCTCAAGGGGCTTCACCTTTTGTGTGTGTGTGTGGGGGCGTGTTGCGTCGTGTGTGTTTTGGGGAGAATCAAGGGATGTGAGGTCATAGTGGTTTAGTGCTATTTGGTTTAATTAGAAGGAGTAAAAGGAAAACAACATTGATTGCATGCAGGGAATGCCACACCCGCTGTTCCTTAGAGGGTGTGTGTCTGTGCATGTCTGTCTGTGTGTGTTAACATGTAGGACTTTAATAGCAGCCAGACTCTCTATATGAAGCAGCAGGCTGTGTGTGCTGCCCAGCCAGCCTAGCTCCAGCCTAGCTCCAGCCCAGCCAGCCTAGCTCCAGCCCAGCCAGCCTAGCTCCAGCCCAGCCAGCCTAGCTCCAGCCCAGCCAGCCTAGCTCCAGCCCAGCCAGCCTAGCTCCAGCCCAGCCAGCCTAGCTCCAGCCTAGCTCCAGCCCAGCTAGCCTAGCTCCAGCCTAGCTCCAGCCCAGCCAGCCTAGCTCCAGCCCAGCCAGCCTAGCTCCAGCCCAGCTCCAGCCCAGCCAGCCTAGCTCCAGCCCAGCACCCAGCGGCAGTCTTCCCTGGCTGGGGTGTCCCTGTAGGCCTTCCTCCAGCCTATTTAAAGGCCCATTAAAGACAACTTAGGCCTGATTAGAGACATTACTGTCCCGGGATGCCTCTTCACCTCCTCTCCTTTCCACCACTACTGCTCCCAGCTGGGGCCTGATTTAATCACTACAATGTATTCCTTGCTGAGCTGGACCAGGGCAGATTACCAGGGGACTCAGGGAGGAAGGTGGCTGATCAGATAGCAGCCTGACTGCCTATGGTTCCTTTACCCTGATGGTGCTCTCTAGCCTCTGGCTCTTCATGGCACGGTGGAACATGGCTCTTTGGAGCTTGGCACATTCCCTGACTTCCTATAGGGACAAACAGGATTAGTTGGAGTAATCAGAGGGATTGTATTGTACTTGAGAGTACATTTGAGTCCTATCTGGCTGGCTGGATGCCTGGGTGGGTGATTGGGTAATCCAATGGTGATCAGGTCAGCAGTGTGACCTCTGACATCACACACTAAACCAGAGCAGCTGACCAGTGAGGTAGAGGGATCAGAGAGTCATCTGACTGACAGCTAATGGAGGGTCTGCTCTGCAGCACTCCACTCTTTCATATTGTTGTTTCCGTGAGGGGCCACAGGGGTCTGCTGTGTGCCTGCAGGCACCTATTCTGACGTTGGCCTGAATCATAACAGCACCTGGGCATCAGAGACAGAATGGCTGATGTTAGCAGAAGCCCAGGCAGCAGTTTCCTCTGTCTTCATAAATCTCCCCCATCACCGAACTCAACTACTGGGTCAGCCTCGATCCCACACTCCCCATTTCTGTCTCAAAAAGGCTCTCTGCACCTGTTCTCCGGAGCGCACACACACTGAGGTGGAAAAACAAGAAAAAAGGGAGTGGAAGGTGGAGAGAGAAGGGCAGAAGTATTCCCCCTCCCCCTCCTTACCTCCCTCTCCTTCTACAAAATGGCCTTGGCGCTCTTGTTCCTGAGGCGCCTTTCTCTGGCCTGTGAAGAGTAATTGGTGTGTGAGAGAGAGGGGGGGAGTCTGTGCCCCTGCCTGTGCTCAGGGGGAGGATCTGGCCAGCAGATTGAGTTGGAGCGCAGGCAGCCAGGCAAGCAGGCAGGGGAGAGGAGCTCGTTAGAGGCTGGAACAATGAGCAGCCCCTCTCTTGAACCTCAGTGGACCTGAGGGGTGTACTACGATTTAAGCTAGATCTACTCGGGTTTCTAAACCTTGCCGGCTTCAGTTAGCTTCACATTCCAGCTCTGGCTTCATCCTTACTACGACGGTGGATATTTCTCGTCTGCCTATGTCATACTAACACACACCTGCTTTTAGCGGTGCTGTGCAGATCCACAGTGCAGTCACATGCAGGACCGAGCACTGAGTTCCATATGTCCTCTCTCGACCTCTCCCTTCTCCAGTTTCCCCCTCCACCAGGGAATCCAGCGGAACGAACAAGCCATCTACTTAATGTGACGATTGTCACTTTATTAACCAAGAACATTCCTCTGCATAGGGCACATGATTAGAGCTATACCCACTCAAATATTTCCTCTAGACACACACACACACACACCACCTCTGTTCTCATTAAAGAGAGCAGTGGTGTGAACGGCCTGTCGTATATTCTTCAATGTAGCTTTAGCACCAGGGCGGAGGGGTGGGCCTCCATTGACAGAGACCCAGACAGACAGACAGTCGCTAGCCCAAGGTCCGGCCCATTGTCTGGCTGTCCTGCAGCATTACCTCTGAGGCCCTGCTAAATAATTGCTGGAAGTCCCGCAGAGAGGGACCAGCGAAGAAGGCCAGGCTACCGAGGATGCTACTCCAGAGAGGGGAGGGCCAGGCTACCGAGGATGCTACTCCAGAGAGGGGAGGGCCAGGCTGCCGGGGATGCTACTCCAGAGAGAGGAGGGCCAGGCTGCCGGGGATGCTACTCCAGAGAGGGGAGGGCCAGGCTACCGAGGATGCTACTCCAGAGAGAGGAGGGCCAGGCTGCTGGGGATGCTACTCCAGAGAGGGGAGGGCCAGGCTGCCGGGGATGCTACTCCAGAGAGGGGAGGGCCAGGCTACCGAGGATGCTACTCCAGAGAGAGGAGGGCCAGGCTGCTGGGGATGCTACTCCAGAGAGGGGAGGGCCAGGCTACCGAGGATGCTACTCCAGAGAGAGGAGGGCCAGGCTGCTGGGGATGCTACTCCAGAGAGGGGAGGGCCAGGCTGCCGGGGATGCTACTCCAGAGAGGGGAGGGCCAGGCTACCGAGGATGCTACTCCAGAGAGAGGAGGGCCAGGCTGCTGGGGATGCTACTCCAGAGAGGGGAGGGCCAGGCTGCCGGGGATGCTACTCCAGAGAGGGGAGGGCCAGGCTGCCGGGGATGCTACTCCAGAGAGGGGAGGGCCAGGCTGCCGGGGATGCTACTCCAGAGAGGGGAGGGCCAGGCTACCGAGGATGCTACTCCAGAGAGGGGAGGGCCAGGCTGCTGGGGATGCTACTCCAGAGAGAGGAGGGCCAGGCTGCTGGGGATGCTACTCCAGAGAGGGGAGGGCCAGGCTACCGAGGATGCTACTCCAGAGAGGGGAGGGCCAGGCTGCTGGGGTTGCTACTCCAGAGAGGGGAGGGCCAGGCTGCTGGGGATGCTACTCCAGAGAGGGGAGGGCCAGGCTGCTGGGGATGCTACTCCAGAGAGAGGAGGGCCAGGCTGCTGGGGTTGCTACTCCAGAGAGGGGAGGGCCAGGCTGCTGGGGATGCTACTCCAGAGAGGGGAGGGCCAGGCTGCTGGGGATGCTACTCCAGAGAGAGGAGGGCCAGGCTGCTGGGGATGCTACTCCAGAGAGGGGAGGGCCAGGCTACCGAGGATGCTACTCCAGAGAGGGGAGGGCCAGGCTGCTGGGGATGCTACTCCAGAGAGAGGAGGGCCAGGCTGCTGGGGATGCTACTCCAGAGAGAGGAGGGCCAGGCTGCTGGGGATGCTACTCCAGAGAGAGGAGGGCCAGGCTGCTGGGGATGCTACTCCTGATGGGGTCCCGCCCATTCTCCCTCTCTCCTTCCTTCCTTTCAACCCAGACTTAATATTAAACAAGTGTCTTAATTTGGTCAAGAGCCCCTTGTTCTCCCCTCCCTCCTGGTTCCCCTCACACATCTGGCCCTGACACTTTTTTGTCCCATCACAATGGTTCCTGTCTCCCCTGGCCTCTCCTGGTTTCCCGACAGTCTCATCCTCCCTCCCCTCTATGTGCTCACACACACGCACACCCCTCCGAGTCTTTCAGCTTTGTCCTTCAGCTTCAGGAAACCCATCATGGCTCTCCAACTCACAACTGCTTCCCATGCATACAATCACATCTCTCATAGGACCCACACACAGAGATGACTAGTGTTTGGCAAACATCTGGTATTAGATTCATACGTGAAGGATATTAACCTGACTTGCAATGTAAACATGCAGTGATAAAACGTGTACAGGTATAACGTTATTACCAAATCACCTCAAAAAATAGTGGTTATGTACAGGTAACTGACAAATTAATGGAAACATTTGAGTAAATGAAGCATACAAAGTATATTGAAAGCTGGTGCTTCCACACAGGTGTGGTTGCTGAGTTGATTAATCAATTAACATCCCATCATGCTTAGGGTCATGCATAAAAATGCTGTTCATTTGGTCATTATTTTGTCTGCCATAACAATGCCCCCAACCACAGGGTACGAGTGGTCACTGAATGGTTTGATGAGCATGAAAACGATGTAAACCATATGCCATGGCCGTCAGTCACCAGATCTCAGCCCAGTTGAACAGTTGTGGGAGATTCTGAAGCGGCGCATGAGACCGCATTTTCCACCATCAATAAAACACCAAATTATGGAATTTGTTGTGGAAGAATGGTGTCGCATCCCTCCAATAGAGTTCCAGACACTTGTAGAATCTATGCCAAGTCACATTGAAGCTGTTCTGGCTCGTGGCGGCCCAACGCCCTATTAAGAAACTTTATGTTGGCGTATCCTTTATTTTGGCAGTTACCTGTTTATAGAGTCTGAAAGATGTTCACACTTTTGACAAGATATGCTCACAGTGCTTATTGTCTTTCTGCGTAGGCACCTCTCCAGCCACCCCCGGGGTCTTCAGCGTCTGCGGCGGCAGCTGCAGCCTCGGGAGCCCCCCAGGCCCTGAAGCTCACCTACCCAGAGACCCTGGACCGCATCAAGGAGGAGTTCCAGTTCCTCCAGACCCAGTACCACAGGTATATAACCTCCCCAAGTACCCAACTCAACACGGCAGCCTTTTCTTTTTTTCTGTATGTGTTTGTTTGTGCTAGTTTACAGCTTATGTAGCTCACAGGGGCCACGAGGGTTTGGAGATCTGCTTAACATCTTATTAGGCTACCATGACCAGAAGCAGGAGTGGGTTGGTTATATACTAGATCTGTTCTAGAACGCCCACATGACCCAACCTCAGCTTGTACTGAGGGGGAGGAAGAGGAATGAGAGAAGTGAGAGAGTACAGTGGTGAAATGGGCCACAGAAAGGAAACGGGGAAAACCACAACAATGGATGGAGGCTCACAGGCCTTCTTCATCCTTTTAGTTTGTAGCTGGACTGGAACATGCATCTTCTGGATGTCGTTAACTGTATATGAGTCGTTTTTTATGCGTTTCAAGGCTTTGAGAGTTTTCCTTCTGTGGGCTGCTGGGCATTGGGGGTGGATTGGCGCTCTGTTGTTGGGGTAAAGAGTTTCAGAAGATTGAGACTCCATAACAATATTCCAACATGTATGTGTGTGTCTTCCTGTATGTCTCTATCTGTGTGGTTGATGTGTAAGAATGTAGACAGAGCTGGCCTGACTGGCTTTGACTGTGGAACTCTAGCTGTCAGTGTCGTCCCAGCCTCAGCCTGCTCTGCCTCTCTCTGTTCTCTTGGCACACCTTCACACAGTCCCCCGCTTTGATTCGACCAGCCAGAATCAGCTCATCCACCCTCTCCTCCAGCTAACTTCTATTGTATGGCCCCCTCTCCCTCCACCCAGCTCCCAGGAACCGGATGAAAGGCTCCCTATACAAACAGGGGGCCAGCGTTCAAACAGGCCTGGCTGATTCCAGATATATCTTCCAGTGGCGCTGCATGTCGGTGACTCGTTTCTCTCAAACAAGCCAGCAATTTAAAAAAATGAAAATAAAAAAATGTGTGGGTTGCCTGCACATTTTCTTGTTCTATGTGATACCATAATGTGGATAATTCCCCCACCCCTTTGTGGATTATAAAGTCTACAGATGTGATCAATATGTTCAGAAACATTGAACTCAACCTTCTGGCAATCGCAACATGCTTCTTCCGTATCAAATGCGTAGTGTTGGGATCACCTGGATGCTGGAGCTCCCTGGGGAACGGAGATGTGCTCTGCTACAAGAAGGACGGGCTAATCCTGCTAAGGAACACTTTGAATGGGGAGAGGGAGTGTTTTCCAGACATACCGGATTATATGAAAAGGACAGAAACCATAACACAAACGAGTCAAAAAGGGCGGTTTAAGGCAGCACGTCAGAGCCAGAAAAAGCCACCCACCTCTCCAAACTATCCTCCTAGCTAATGTATGTTCCCTGTCAAAGCATCATGATGACCTTGCTGCCAATTTCAGACACCTCAATTGAATACAGAGAGAGTTGTCTACTATGTCATCGCAACCTGGCTAAAAGACATTCATGATGGCAATTAACTTAAAATAGAAGGCTTTGGAACCCCAATTAGAACAGAGATCCCAAAAGTCACTGGGGGACTCACAAGTCACTGCTTACTCACAAGCCCTTTCCCAACAATACAGAGCCAAAAAGTAAGAAAAAATTACAAAAAAAGATGGTAACATAATAAAATGACAGTAACAAAACTATATACAAAGAGTACCGGTATCGAGTCAATGTGCAGGGGTACGAGGTAGTAGACACAGAGGTAAAATGTACATGTAGGTAAGGGCAAAAGTTTGCATTTAATATAAACTAAATATGAATTGGCAAGAATCAAGCTTGCTGGATTAACACTGAATTCATTATCCCCCAACTATAAATTGCATTCTGTGGCAGATTCTAGATTCGACATAAGCATTCTACGGCAGCGAGCCACACACACAGTGTTATGCAAAGCATGTTTAGGACAGACACCAGTCTATTGGATTAGGGGTGACCTGCTTAGCATCCCTCCGCAGACAGACAGGAAAGCTGCAGGTCTCTCGCCACAGAGGATGTCATGAGCACACACTCCCCTATTACTGACAGACTAATCAGACTTACTCGAGGTTAAAACGCATGGCACACACCACGCACACACGCCACAGTGGACAGAGACCGACAAGCTGAATGCAGCCTCACACTCAGACCTGGGTTAGAAATAGCAGGGTTTAGGTTAGTATTTTGGCCTTATTGATCATGGCTGGAGCCTGATCGTTGTTGCTGAAGTGGATTAGGAGGCAGGAAAGAGACCAAGGTAAAGGGATTAGGATTCCTGGTGTGCGTGTGTGTGTGTGTGTGTATGTCTCTGTGTGTGATACAAGATACAGTATCCGGACCCCATAGAAGAGGAAGACATTCATTAAACCTAGCTAGATGTGTGGGTCACTTGCTACTGCATGAAATGAACTTGTTTGTGCCTGCCAAGTTAGTTTTGTGTGTGTGTTCTGCAGCTGCTCTTTAAACAACCTCTAATCAGCAGACTGGAGGGAGCTGCTTACATGGGGCTCTCATTACAGTAATTCTCTCTACACACAACCCCCCCACACACACACATGCGCACGCACACACACACACGGATCTGTCTTGACTGGGGAATGTGTGACATAGAAACACTGTTTCCATACGAAGGTCAGTGCCGGCACACACCTAACATAGTGTGTTGTTGTGTATGGAGGTCTAGAGTGGAGGAGAGGCTCTCATACTGTTACCATGCTGCCTCTCAGAGAACAGAGTACCCACTTCTCTCTTCTGCTCTGACAGGATCACACTTTTGATACCAGGACTTTGCTCAAAACAACTGTGTGAGCGGATGGAACATTGGGTTTATGTCTGTCTCAAGGTTTGTGGTTCAGGGTTGGTTGTGTGTGTGGCACAGCCTGTCTTTGTGGGATTGTGTGTGACTGAGCATGTGTTTGGTGGTTACTGGTTGGTGCTTAAGTGAGCAGGGTGGGTCTGAGCATGTATTCATGAAAGGACAGTCTGTACAGTAAACTAGTCTCATGTGTGCACACACTGTCTTTACTGTAAACTCACACATGCTAGTTAGTACAAAGAGCACTGCCCCCACCCTTGAAAGGCTACACTGAGTGGAGCGCTGGGGGCGGGGGTTTAAGAGAGAGGACGAGATGGGGGGGGATGAGATGGAGGTGAAATGTGCTGTGTTACTGCAGAGGAAAAGCTCATTAATAAAGAATTAGATGTAAAATGAACATCTACACACCTGGAGGGGGTAAATGGCCTTAATGTACCCTGAACACGACAACACGAACAACCATCCACCGGCCGGCCTGTCCTACTCCCCGCCGGCCGGCCTGTCCTACTCCCAGCCCGCCGGCCTGTCCTACTCCCCGCCGGCCGGCCTGTCCTACTCCCCGCCGGCCGGCCTGTCCTACTCCCCGCCGGCCGGCCTGTCCTACTCCCCGCCGGCCGGCCTGTCCTACTCCCCGCCCGCCGGCCTGTCCTACTCCCCGCCGGCCGGCCTGTCCTACTCCCCGCCGTACGCTATTCGTAAGACTGCTACAAGCATGCATCTGTATATTCATTTCCCTCTAGCTGTCAGTGGGGCGTTTTGTGTCCAATCCTTGACTCGCTCATTGGGAACAAGGTGAAGATGATGATCTGGACTCATCCAATAAGAATTGCTCATTTAAACGTTCCATTGTGTGGCCTAATGAACCCCAGGCAGGTGTGTGGGTAGGAGAGGCAGCAGCAGCAGAGGTTTAGCATAGCCACCTGCCGCTACAGCTCTGACACACATTGGAACCATGCAATGTACTCTGCAATACGCTATGGTATTTTAATGAGACCACGTTTGTTTTGATTGAGGTATAGTGCGTGTGTGCATGTGATCGAGCGTGTGGGCACTGCGGTGCACAAACATGCCTCTGTGTGATCGTGCGTGTTTAGTGTAGGTCTGGTGGCACGTGTGCGGTGCGTGTTTGTGTGTGTGCTTGGGGTAATGGTGCACTGCTGACAGAGCTGTCTGAGTGCTGGCAGGCTGCAGATTCGTAGCGCATTCCGATGATCATCTTATCTGCTGTCACCGTGAGGGAGAGATGGGGAGAGCAGAGCATGCTGACATGTAGCAGACTCCATATCACTCTGTTTCTCTCTCTATTTCCCTGTCTTACTCTCACACTGTGTTTCTCTCTCTCTTTCTACTATCTCTACCAGGGGTTGGAACCGGTTCAGGGATCAAACCCCAAAACTGGGAAATAACTACATTTATCCAGGAACAGAACCATCGTGTCCTCTAGTATTCCGGAACAACAGAACCATCGTGTCCTCTAGTATTCCGGAACAGAACCATCGTGTCCTCTAGTGTTCCGGAACAGAACCATCGTGTCCTCTAGTATTCCGGAACAGAACCATCGTGTCCTCTAGTATTCCGGAACAGAACCATCGTGTCCTCTAGTATTCCGGAACAGAACCATCGTGTCCTCTAGTATTCCGGAACATAACTGGTTAATTGTTATTCACCAAAAATATTCCCATCTAGTATATCATTCTGTAATTCAGTGAAGTTTTTTTCATCCCCCATCTACTCACCCGTGAAATTTCTGTCGCATCTTGGACCTGCACTTAACTGACCAATTAAACAACTACCTTACCCGTTCCATAGCAAGCTGCTCTAGCCGTGCTAATTGGTAGGGTAAATTAATGAGCTAAATGTGAAAACGATGTTGATTTCACAGCTTAAAAAATGAACGAAAAGGAACTATATGAACAATTACATTTTTGGGGGTTTGAACCGATTCAGAACTTTATTATGCTGGTCGGATCAGGGGGTGTTTGGAACGGAGCAATTAATCTTTCTCTCTCAATCTACACACACCATCCACTCTCTCCTTTCTATACACACACTCTCTCCTCTCCTCTGTCTGAATGCTGCTGAGCCATGGACTAATTATTACAGGCAATCATTTCTACATGAAATATCCCCCCCCCTTATGCTCTTGTGGTCACTTAATGACATGGAGACACACACATGCCCACACACGTACAGTAGTACACACAAAATGAGACCCCCCCCCCCCCCCCCATACATACTAGGAGAGAATTGTGCCATTTCTTTTTGAATGTGATCCTATCTTCTGTGCTAAATTCACAATAAAAATCTATGAATATATTTGCCAGTATATGTGCGGTATATTCCTCTGCTGTTGTATGGTGTAGATGGGCTGATATAAAGGTCAAACATTACAAAGGAAGGGTGTATGTCAAATCAAATACAAAAATCGAATCAAACTTTATTTGTCACATGCGCCGAATACAACAAGTGTGGACTTTACTGTGAAATGCTTACTTACAAGCCCTTAACCAACAGTGCAGTTCAAGAAGAAAATATTTACCAAGTAGGCTAAAATAAAAAGTAATAATTAAAAAGTAACACAATAACAATAATGAGGCTATATACAGGAGGCACCGGTACCTAGTTAGTGTGCAGGGGTACAGGCTAGTTGAGGTAATTTGTACATATAGGTGGGGGCGAAGTGACTATGCATAGGTAACAAACAGCGAGTAGCAGCAGTGTACGGGGGGGGTTTGTATGAATTGTCCGGTGGCGATTTGTATGAATTGTTCAGCAGTCTAATGGCTTGTGTGTAGAAGCTGTTGAGGAGCCTTTTGGTCCTAGACTTGGCGCTCCGATACCGCTTGCCTTGCGGTAGCAGAGAAAACAGTCTATAGTACAGTCTATTGTCAGTGACTGGAGTCTCTGACAATTTTATGGGCTTTCCTCTGACACCGCCTATTATAGGTCCTGGATCGCAGGAAGCTTGGCCCCAGTGATGTACTGGGCCGTTCGCACTACCCTCTGTAGCGCCTTACGGTCAGATGCCGAGCAGTTGCCATACCAGGCGGTGATGCAACTGGTCAGGATGCTCTCAATGGTGCAGCTGTAGAACCTTTTGAGGATCTGGGGGCCCATGCCAAATCTTTTCAGTCTCCTTAGGGGGAAAAGGTTTTGTCATGCCCTCTTCACGACTGTCTTGGTAGGTTTGGACCATGATGGTGTCCACATCACCAACGAACTAAGGAACTTGAAACTCTCCATCCGCTCCACTACAGCCCCGTCGATGTTAATGGGGGGCCTGTTTGGCCCGCCTTTTCCTGTAGTCCACGATCAACTCCTTTGTCTTGCTCACATTGAGGGAAAGGTTGTTGTCCTGGCACCACACTGCCAGTTCTGACGACCTCCCTGTAGGCCGTCTCATCGTTGTCGGTGATCAGGCCTACCACTGTTGTGTCGTCAGCAAACTTAATGATGGTGTTGGAGTCGTGTTTGGCCATGCAGTCGTGGGTGAACAGGGAATACAGGAGGGGACTAAGTACACACCCCTGAGGGGCCCCAGTGTTAAGGATCAGTGTGGCAGACGTATTGTTGCCTACTCTTACCACCTGGGGACGACCCGTCAGGAAGTCCAAGATCCAGTTGCAGAGGGAGGTGTTTAGTCCCAGGGTCATTAGCTTAGTGATGAGCTTCGTTGGCACTATGGTGTTGAACGCTGAGCTGTAGTCAATGAACAGGATTCTCACAGGTGTTCCTTTTGTCCAGATGGGAAAGGGGAGTGTGATTGAGATTGCATAATCTGTTGGGGTGGTATGCGAATTGGAGTGGGCCTAGGGTATCTGGGAGGATGCTGTTGATGTGAGCCATGACCAGCCTTTCAAAGCACTTCATGGCTACCAACGTGAGTGCCATGGGGCGGTAATCATTTAGGCAGGTTACCTTCGTTTCTTGGGCACAGGGACTATGGTGGTCTGCTTGAAACATGTAGGTATTACAGACTCGGTCAGGGAGAGGTTGAAATGTCAGTGAAGACACTTGACAGTTGGTCCGCGCATGCTTTGAGTACACGTCCTGGTAATCCGTCTGGCCCAGCGGCTTTGAATGTTGACCTATTTAAAGGTTTTGCTCACATCAGTTACCGAGAGAGTTATCACACAGTCGTCCAGAACATCTGGTGCTCTCGTGCATGCTTCAGTGTTGCTTGCCTCAAAGCGAGCATAAAAGGTTAGCTCGTCTGGTAGGCTCGTGTCACTGGGAAGCTCGCGTCTGAGTTTCCCTTTGTAGTCCGTAATAGTTTTCAAGCCCTGCCACATCCGACGAGCGTCAGAGCCGGTCTAGTAGGATTCGATCTTAATCCTGTATTGATGCTTTGCTTGTTTGATGGTTCGTTTGAGGGCATAGCAGGATTTCTTATAAGCGTACAGATTAGTCTCCCGCTCCTTGAAAGCGGCAGCTCTTGCCTTGGCTTCTGGTTGAGATATGTATCACTGTGGGGATGACGTCATCGATGCACTTATTGATGAAGCCAATGACTGAGGTGGTGTATTCCTCAATGACATTGGATGAATCCCGGAACATATTCCAGTCTGTGCTAACAAAACAGTCCTGTAGTGTAGCATCCGCGTCATCTGACCACTTCCGTGTTGAGCGCGTCACTGGTACTTCCTGCTTTAGTTTTTGCTTGTAAGCAGAAATCAGGAGGATAGAATTGTGGTCAGATTTACCAAATGGAGGGCGGGGGAGAGCTTTGTATGCATCTCTGTGTGTGGAGTAAAGGTGGTCTAGGATAGTTTTTTTCCCCCCCATGGTTGCACATTTGTGACATGCTGGCAAAAATGTGGTAAAACTGATTTAAGTTTGCCTGTGTTAAAGTCCCCGGCCACTAGGAGCGTCGTTTCTGGTTGAGCATTTTCTTCTTTGCTTTTGTTTTCATTTAACCAGCTGGCTAGTTGAGAACAAGTTCTCATTTACAACTGCGACCTGGCCAAGGTAGGCAGCAGCGTAGGCGGCAATAGACGGCTACGAATAATACAGATGAGAACTCTCTTGGTAGATGGTGTGGTCGGCAACTTATCATAAGGTATCCTACCTCAGTCGAGCAATACCTCGAGACTTCCTTAATATTAGACCTTGCGCGCACACACCCCTACCACTCGTCTTACCAGAGTTAGTGTCTTTGTTCTGCCGATCCATAGAAAATCCCGGCAGCTCTATATTGTCTGTTTCTTTGTTCAGCCACGTCTCGGTGAAACATAAGATGTTACAGTTTAATTTCCCGTTGGTAGGATCATCTTAATAGGTCATCAATTTTATTTAACGATTGCATGTTAGCGGGTAGAATGGAAGGCATTGGGAGTTTACTCGCTCGCCTCCAGCTTCTCAGAAGGATCCCCCAGTCTGCGTCCCCTTTTCCGGCATCTTTTCTTCATGCAAAAGCATGGATCTGGGCCTGTTCCAGTGAAAGCAGGATATCCTTCTCGTCGGACTCGTGAAAGGAAAAAGTTTCTTCCAGTCCGTGGTGAGTAATCACTTTTCTGATATCAGAAGTTCTTTTCGGTCATAAGACTGTAGCAGCAACATCAAGTACACGATGAGTTTAAAAAATAAGTCGCGCAAAACAAATAACAAAATTGCACAATTGGTTGGGAGAATGTAAAACGTCAGCCATGTTCTTCGGCGTTGTCTGTGACCTGTGGGATTTAATTAGACATTGGCCTCAATGAATGCACTTTCCCACTGAATCCCAGTCTGGATACGACATGCCAGTCTGTCAAGGCATTAGAAGACTGGTTCTGTATTCAAACTCCTGATAACCTGGCTGTCTGAGAATCCATCTCTCCTGCCCCCTCAGCACTCCAGAGTCCACTGAAACCTCAGTAAGGGCTCACCACTTCACTCAGCTCGACTGTTTCCTGTACTTAATTACATGTTGTAAATCCATTAAACATTATGAAAATATAATATTTACCCTGATCTGAGAACAGTTATTGTCCTAATCCCAGGATCGGTGTTTGTATATGTCATCGGTGTTAGCATGTTTCTCTCCACACAACTTGAGGAACGTCACCCTCGGAAATGCCCAGCCTGGCCCTTGTCTAGGTGAACTGATACGGATAGAATTGTCACTTCTCAGAAATCCTGCCATGGGGGACTTCTGCGGGGGAGCGACACCACTATAATAAAATCTATCAGGGGAATGAATTTAATCCCCCGAGCTCTCACCCGCCCTTCCATCCCTCAATCTCCTCCCCCTCTCGTCTCCTCCCTGGCGTTGATAAATGAGTCAATTATGGGTGGTAGCGCCGGCCTTCTGAAGGGGAGCGGATGTGCTGTTATTACCTGTTGTAGCCTGGTAATGTTGCAGTATTAATCATATTCTAATTTCCCAGGCCCTCACTGCTCTCCCCCGCATAAATCTGCTACACACAAACAAGTCAGCAGCATGCCTGCCGGGGTGAAATACAACCCTGGGCTGGGGAGGAGGGAGGATGTGTGTGTTATAGAGGACACACGGGAGGGGTGTGTGTTAGAGGACACGGGGGAGGGGAGGTCGATGGCTAGTTCGTTAAAGGAACGCTGTGTGTGTGTGCTTCGCTGAGGATTCCTGGGGTCCCATGGTGGGTCATGGTCACAGCAGGGTGACTTGGCAAAGACAGAAGGACTGAGGGAGGAGGGGTCAGAGAGGCAGAAACGGACAAATGGAGGGAAGAAAAGAGGGAGGAGGGGACTGATGAATAGTGAGAGGGAGGGGACAGACCAGGGGCAATTAGAAGGGGGAGATGGACAAATGGAGAGAGGAGATTGGGAGGGAGAGGTGCGCCCCGTCCCTGCCCTTCAATGACACCTTAGTCATGGGAGAGACTACAGCCAGGTCTGGTCTGGCTGGGAGGCAAGTGCTAAGTGTGAGCTCAACTATTCCTGGTGTGCTCTGAAGCGATAATGTCCTGTCACCTGCCCAATCCTATCTCTGCTGGCACACATCTATCTGCAGGTGTCTGCACTGCCTACTAAACATGGATGTGTGTGTTAGTTAATGTGTGTGTATTTCTGGCTCTGTGTGTCTTTGTGGGCGTGGGGAAACTTTTAGAATTATATTGTATGAAAACATTTGAACAGGGTGTGTATTATATAGATACTCATATCTGCTCTCTTGTAAATCTTAACCTCTTCCTTACAGCCTGAAGATGGAGTGTGAGAAACTGGCCACAGAGAAGACTGAGATCCAGAGACACTATGTTATGGTGAGACCCTCAAACACAGTCAACAACAAACACTCAATCCACTCCACCAGATTCTTGTCTGTAGGAGAAGAGTTGAGATTTGTGTTTCACTGAGCAGGCAGACAGTTCAAGGGCTTTATTGGCATGGGAAACATTTGTTAACATTGCCAAAGCAAGTGAAGTAGATAATAAACAATAACAATTAACAGTAAACATTACACTCACAGAAGTTCCAAAAGAATACATTTACATTTACGTCATTTAGCAGACGCTCTTATCCAGAGCGACTTACAGTAGTGAATGCATACATTTCATACAATTTCATACATTTTTTTGTGGGTTCGATTCCCCCGTGGGAATCGAACCCACAACCCTGGTGTTGCAAACACCATGCTCTACCAACTGAGCTACAGGGAAGGCTAAGAATAGACATTTCAAATGTCGTATGTCTATATACAGTGTTGTAACGATGTAACTATGGGTTGTATTTAAAATGGTGTTTGTTCTTCACTGGTTGCCCTTTTCTTCTGGCAACAGGTCACACATCTTACTACTGTGATGACACACTGGTATTTCACCCAGTAGATCTGGGAGTTTATCAAAATTGGGTTTGTTTTCGATTTCTTTGAATCTGTGTAATCTCAGGGAAATATGTGTCTCTAATATGGTCATACATTTGGCAGCAGGTTAGGAAGTGACCTAATTTTGTGGTCAATGTGCACATAGCCTGTCTTCTCTTGAGAGCCAGGTCTGCCTACGGCGGTCTTTCTCAATAGTAAGGCTATGCTCGCTAAGTCTGTACATAGTCAAAGCTTTCCTTAAGTTTGGGTCAGTCACTGTGGTCAGGTATTCTGCCGCTGTGTATTCTCTGTTTAGGGCCAAATAGCGTTCTAGTTTGCACAGTTATTTATTTTTGTTAATTCTTTCCAACGTGTCAAGTAACTTATCTCAAATCAAATTTTATTGGTCACATACACAAGGTTAGCCAGATGCAATAGATGGTATAAAATACAGTATATACATATGAGATGAGTAATGCAAGATATGTAAACATTATTAAAGTGGCATTATTAAAGTGACTAGTGATCCATTTATTAAAGTCACCAATGATTTCGGGGCGGCAGGTAGCCTAATCACTTTAGCTTTGGGCCAGTAACCGAAAGGTCGCTAGATTGAATCCCCGAGCTGACAAGGTAAAAAATATGTCCTTCTGCCCCTGAACAAGGCAGTTAACCCACTGTTCCCTGGTAGGCCGTCATTGTAAATAAGAATTTATTCTTAATGGACTTGCCTAGTTAAATAAAGGTTACATTTTTTAATTCAAGTCTGTATGTGGTAGTAGCCTCTGTTAATGATGGCTGTTTAACAGTCTGATGGCCTTGAGATAGAAGCTGTTTTTCAGTCTCTCGGTCCCAGCTGTGATGCACCTGTACTGACCTCGCCTTCTGGATGATAGCGGGGTGAACAGGCAGTGGCTCGGGTGGTTGTTGTCTTTGATCTTTTTGGCCTTCCTGTGACATCGGGTGGTGTAGGTGTCCTGGAGGGCAGATAGTTTGCCCCCGGTGATGCGTGCAGACCGCACCACCCTCTTGAGAGCCTTGCGGTTATGGACGGTGCAGTTGCTGTACCAGGCGGTGATACAGCCCAACAGGATGCTCTCAATTGTGCATCTGTAAAAGTTTGAGGGTTTTAGGTGACAAGCCACATTTTTTTCGGCCTCCTGAGGTTGAAGAGGTGCTATTGCTCCTTCTTCACCACGCTGTCTGTGTGGATGGACTATTTCAGTTTGTCCGTTTTGTGTAATCAGAGGAGCTTAACTTTTCACTGTCCCGTCGATGTGGATAGGGGGATGCTCCTTCTGCTGTTTCCTGAAGTCCACAATCATCTCGTTTTGTTGACGTTGAGTGAGATGTTGTTTTCCTGACACCACACTCCGAGTGCTCTCACCTCCTCCCTGTAGGCTGTCTCGTCGTTGTTGGAAATCAAGCCCACTACTGTTGTGTCGTCTGCTAACTTGGTGATTGAGTTGGAGGTGTACATCGCCACGCATTCATGGGTGAACAGGGAGTACAGGAGGGGGCTGAGCACGCACCTTGTGGGGCCATAGTGTTGAGAATCAGCGAATTGGAGGTGTTTCCTACCTTCACAAGAGTACGCGCTTGATTTGGTTGGGCCTAATTGTGTTGCTGTCCTGGGGCTCTGGGGTCTGTTTGTTTGTGTTTGAACAGAGCCCCAGGACCAGCTTGCTTAGGGGACTCTTCTCCAGGTTCATATCTCTGTAGGTGATGGCTTTGTTATGGAAGGTTTGTGAATCACTTCCTTTTAGGTGGTTGTAGAATTTAATGGCTCTTTTCTGGATTTTGATTGTTAGCGGGTATCGGCCTAATTCTGCTCTGCATGCATTATTTGGTGTTTTACGTTGTACACAGAATATTTTTGTAGAATTCTTCATGCGGAGTCTCAATTTGGTGTTTGTCCCATTTTTGTGACAGACCTCACAACCATAAAGGGCAATGGGTTCTATAACTGATTCAAGTATTTTTGTTGTTGTTGTCAGATCCTAATTGATATGTCGAATTTTATGTTCCTTTTAATGCCATAGAAGACCCTTCTTGTTTTGTCTCTCGGCTCACAGCGTTGGTAGTTACCTGTGGCGCTGATGTTTAGGCCAAGGTATGTATAGTTTTTTGTGTGCTCTAGGGCAATGGTGTGTAGATGGAATTTGTAATTGTGGTCCTGGCAACTGGACCTTTTTTGGAACTGTCTCGGGTTAGACTGGCTGTGTGTGTCTGACTACACAACACCACTGATGCCAGCATCTGGCAAGGGACTAAACATCACACCCACTGGAAACCACATGGACCACACGTGTGTTGTCTCCAGCCCAAATATGGGTAATCCACATTCCCTTAGAGCAAGCGGTGTTCAGACGAGGCGTGATCAGAGAGCCCCCTAACTGCAGCTGACTGTGTGGTGCCAGGCCCCACTGTTGCAAAAGGAGCTATGTGGTAGCCTGGCACAGCCCTGGCACTCTACCCATTTCTCGCTTCTTTTTTTGGGCTCTGAATTTTGGAGTCTGCAAGTTGCCTAGCAACAGCTCTGAATCTTGGCACAGCGGCAGAACAAACAGCCAGCTGTCTCATACATACACACACACACACACACACACACACACACACACACACACACACGCGCTTCCATCTCTTTATTTCTTCCACCTAGCTGACAAACCACTCACTACTTACTCCTCAACCAACCTTGTTGAAAATGACATGTCAGAATGTCATATAAGGGACGTCTGTTTTAAATGATTTGAGCTCTGCCCAATGATGATTTTCCATCCTTGTTCTGAACCGATTGATTGACACACCATCTCTGGGCTCACATGCCAGGTTGGCATAGCTTGGAGCTGAGGGCACAAAATAAATGAAACAAAACGACTCGCCCACTCATCTAGCCTTGAAAGGTGTATTTTCTTTGTAGATCTACATATATGCAAATGTATAACCATCGATTTACGTCTCATTTTTACAGTATTACGAGATGTCATACGGCCTTAATATTGAAATGCACAAACAGGTGAGTACAACCCCCTTCCATTGTCATCTCTCTCCCTCCGTCCCTTTCTAGTCAATCTGGGTCTAGAGGAGTTATGTATGTATGTATGTATGTATGTATGTATGTATGTATGTATGTATGTATGTATGTATGTATGTATGTATGTATGTATGTATGTATGTATGTATGTATGTATGTATGTATGTATGTATGTATGTATGTATGTGTGGTGAAAATCTAGTGAACTGGCCTCCAGCACAAAATGCTAATCCGCCCATGGTGGACCCATGACACTATGCTGCTGTTGCATTAATAGGATCTGCAAACAGAATTCTTATTTCTAGACAGACAAGGGGAGAGATGTGCCCTTCCTAAAGCAGCTGGAACATCCTCTTTACTCCCCTCAAAAATCCTCTCTATTACCGCTGCTGACTTTACCCTCCTCCCTCCCTCTCTCCCTCTTTATTTATAACCTCCTCCTCCTCTCTCTCCCTCTTTCTCTATAACTTTCTCCTCCTCTAACTCCCTCTTTCTCTATAACCTTCTCCTCCTCTCTCTCTCTAACCTTTGTCTCTCTCTCTCTCATGCTCTTTCTCTCTCCTTCTCTGCCCATCTCTTTTAGTCTTTTCCTCCCTCTCTCCTGCAGGTATACAGTCCATGCTGCTGAATTTCACTTTAAATCAGGTCACTGCCTTCAGAGCGTCTGCTCTCTCCCTTCGTTTCGCCATCTCAATCGCTCTGCTTTTGACAAGCCACACATCACCCTCCTTCCTTCCTTCTCTCTTTCTTTCTCTCTAGCTCTTCTTTCTCCTCCTTATGCATCCTGCCTCACTGGCTGTCAATTCCTCAAACGCACAAGAGCCTCCCCTTTCATTTCACTCTCCCATTTTGTTCTCCCCTCTTTATCCTCTTTCTCTTGCTCTCATTTTCATTCTCTCTCTCCCTCCCACCGTGCTGCCCTTCTCTCCAATCTCCCTGGCTCCCTCTCTCCTGAAGATGACATTCAGTAGTTGGCGTTCTCTAACAAGAAATCATTGTTTTTCCCTGGGGAGGGAGCTGATGGATTTATGGAGGAGAGTGCTGAAGGGTGGGCGCTGCCTGTCTGCAGAATAGAGGGAAGCGGATGGAAGGGGGGGGGGACAAGAAGGAGAGGAAGAAGTGTGAAGGAGGATATGGGTGGGAGTTCACCACAGCATCAATAAATCACTTAGTAGAGAATGGTGTGGGGCTGTGTGGCCGGCCGGAGCGAGAGGAGAGAGGGAAACCGAACAGCAGAGGCTAGCTGTCAGCAAGACTAATGACCCCCAGTCATAATGATGTTGTCATCATGATCTCTGCATGCATATCATTACTGGTCTTAACAGGTTTGCTGGGGGCCACCACTAAGTTAATGAGGGGAGGGAGGGAGAGCTGTGTGGATCAGAGAGGCAAACGCCCATGGCTAAGCCCACTGACCCCCAGCAGGTAGGCATGCACACACAGATGCTGGCCATGAATATTTTAGCTAGGCTCCCTGGCAGTGTTTGGATTTGCATGGACCAGATGTGAGGAGCTGAAATATTTACCACACTGGCCCTCACAGCCAGCCCTGCTAAGGTTTTGGGGTGTGTGTTTTGCTTTGATGAGCACACACACAACCACAGTGTCCTGCCTCACACACTCGCCCTCTCTTTTTCTGCAGACGGAGATCGCCAAGCGCCTGAATGTGATCTGTGCCCAGCTCATCCCTTTCCTTTCACAGGAGGTGAGACACATACACACGGTCATGCATATTAACACATCAGTAACACGTTCAGTATCTCTGACATCCACCCACAGACTGGTGCACATGCATGCTCCTCGTAACAAGAAGTCCCAGTGTAACATTCAGACGTACAGTACCACTAGGAAGCAGACACGCACATTAACACAGATGCTGTGACACAGAGTCATGCAGTCCTATGATGGTAGTGATTGCCCATTTACTGCTTATCACTTAGTAACCATTTTTTCTCATGACTTTAATAAAAATATTATTATTTCATTCCAAGTCGTCGTCTAATCTCTATAGAGCGGTTGCCTATGCTGTCTGACAAAATCACTAGTAGTTCTTCAGCCAGCTGTGCAGGCCGACTGTCATCGTTTCTTTCCTGCTCATCAACTTGGAAAGAGTCCAGGATATGTTTTGCATTATTCTAAAGGACTACTGCAACACATAGCATGTTTTAGTTTCCCTTACAATACATTTGATTAGTAATAGTTACAGTAAATAAAACAGTCCTGTAACAGGTCATTTTTACAGAGTAAAACGTAAAAGAGAATGGTATCAACCTACAAGCCATGTGGTCAAAGTTTTAAAATGAACCACTGATAAATAGGCATAATATTAGCTCATCATTACACTATTGTTCTATATTAGATCAACCTCATCATTCAGTTAGGCCTCCTTTAAATTAGATAGTGAAGTAACTTGCACAAATATCGCCCATTCCATGCATTTGTCATTCATTCAGTGGTTTGGCATCGTTTGCGTCGCTGGATAGAGTCAAGGATATTGCATTATTCTAAAGGCCTGCTGCAACATGTAGCATATGTTCGTTTCTCTTACAATGCATGTTATTAGTAATACGGTTTTAGTAAATAAAACAGTCCCATAACAGCTTCTTTTTACAAAGTAAAACGTAAAAGAGAATGGTATTAACCCGCAAGGCCTGCGGTCAAATGATTTGCCGCTGATAAATGGGCATAACACAAACTTCTCATTAGACTATTGTCTTTCTAAATGAAATCAACCTCTTCACCCTCCTTATCATTCAGTTAGGCTTCATTTAAAAATGAATTGTGGGGTAAGGTGCACAATTATTGCCCATTCATCCATTTGTCATTCATTCAGTGAGGAGAGAGAGAGTGACCCATTATCGCCTGGCTGGGTACTAACGTCCTATATGGCCTGGCTGGGTACTAACGTCCTATATGGCCTGGCTGGGTACTAACGTCCTATATGGCCTGGCTGGGTACTAACGTCCTATATGGCCTGGCTGGGTACTAACGTCCTATATGGCCTGGCTGGGTACTAACGTCCTATATGGCCTGGCTGGGTACTAACGTCCTATATGGCCTGGCTTGGTACTAACGTCCTATATGGCCTGGCTGGGTACTAACGTCCTATATGGCCTGGCTGGGTACTAACGTCCTATATGGCCTGGCTGGGTACTAACGTCCTATATGGCCTGGCTGGGTACTAACGTCCTATATGGCCTGGCTGGGTACTAACGTCCTATATGGCCTGGCTGGGTACTAACGTCCTATATGGCCTGGCTGGGTACTAACGTCCTATAGTTAAGAATACCTGTGAAAAAAACGAGTAAAAAGGCTCAATACTTTTTCTGTTTGTGATTTCAAAATTCTGACAAATGAGCAGTGTAAAATACAAATATTTAGGAAGTCAGGGAAGGAGCTAGACAAGGATTTGTTTTTGGAGCATTTTTTTATTTATTTACAAATCAAATGTTAGTGGCTGTTGGCCTACGGTGGTTCTAGTGTTAACCGGTTCACATGCTGTTCCGGAACAGTATTGATCAATTTAGTTTTTGGTTCGGGGTCTGTTCCTAAAATAATGTAGTTATTTTCCAGTTTTCGGTTTTGTTCCCTGAACTGGTTCCAACCCGTGCTATATATATATACCACATTTTTTTCATTGAATGTATTTACATTTTGTTAAAATGCAGACTTTTATTTAAGTTTCCCCTCTCCCCATCTCACTGTTACCTTGGCTTGTCCCACAGCACCAACAACAGGTGGTCCAGGCCATGGAGCGCGCCAAGCAGGTGACTATGGGGGAGTTAAATGCGTCGATAGGGGTACGTGGACTCCCTCCTATACCTCATACAGTGTTTAACTCATCCTCTCATACATCTTCATTTTGGTTATTTTGTTTGTGCTTTCTGTGGGTAGTCAATTCCCCCTCCTCCCAGCATGCACACAGGTTCTCACACACACACGCACACACAGACAAATTGGTCACTTAGTGCAGGTCTGACTGGAACAGGCTGAGATGAGTGTTAGGAAATGGAGAGGGAGAAGAGAGAGGGATGAAAGATGACACTGTTTGTGTGTCTGCACAATGCTACTGCTGTGTGCCAAGAGACAACTCAATGGCCTCACCAAACCAGAGGACTTTCAAATTGCACATTGCATTGATTTTTATAGTCTGAGAAAAATATTTTAGTGTTATGTGAAGAAATACAATTATTATTTTCAACTGAAGATGATTAGAAAAAACAAAAAACAATTATTTGAGAGATTATGATTTTCTTGGCTCTTTTCACGTCATCTTTTTAACAATCATGCACTCCATGGATTGATTTTGTGACAGTCTTCGCTCTCCTAGGGAGACTCTCCTTCCCTCCACTCTCCCACCATCTTGGATGGCACCATGCATGGGCTCCTGCATCACTGGAGACAGACCTCTTTCTGTATACCTGTCCCCCTTCAGCCCCTGTACAGCCCACATCCAGTCCACCTCTAACCCTGCATTGTCCTCTCTCTCTCCTTCTCTCTCCTCCTTTCAGCAACAGCTGCAGGCGCAGCACCTCTCCCAGCATGTGGCCCAGGGTTTGCAGGGTCTGCACGGTATGCAAATGGGGCCCCATCCTGGGGGTCTCCCTCACCCTGGCCTGGCGCTGGGCGGAGGGTCCGGCCTCTTGGCTCTGTCTGGGGCCCTGGGGGCCCAGCTGGCTGCCAAGGAGGGCCACGAGAGGGCCCACCTGGAGGCTGCCGCTGCTGCAGCTGCCGCAGAGCACCACAGAGGTATGGGCTAGGACGGGGACAGGAAGGGGAGCAGGATAGAGAAGGACGGGACTGGTAGGGATGGATTAGACTGAAAATAATGAGATGTGTAGGGTTTGGTCTAGGCTGGGGCTTGGCTAGATTGTTGGAGCTGATTGGGTTGGGCTAATAATGTGTGAAATTGATAGTGATATGCTAAAGAAATAGACATTTCAAGAAAAGACCATGTGTGAGAATGGTGATAGTCATGTTGTATTGTGTTTGCTCTGTTTTGGCTGGCTGCGGGGACGCGGGGCGATGCTGCCCATCATGGACGTAGACCGTGAAGCTGGACCGGTGAGAACGGCTACACCCAAGTTCCCTACACCCAAGTACACTGCAATATAGTACACTTCACCATATTACACAATCTCAATCTCAATCTCCCTCACAGACACTGAGCCCCAGTCGATGCTGTGTGATTTTTACCATCACATTTAGCCAGGGTGGTTATGAAGTTGACATGGTTTATACAGTTCCTCTTGACTCATCATATTCCCTCCCTCAGAGCTCTATGTCCAACGGGGATAAGGGCCGTTCAGCAGACTACCTCAGCAACGGGAAGAAGAGGAGGGCAGACGAGAAGGAGTTCATGACGGACTATGTTAGTATGCTGCATCGCTGGAAAGTTGATTAGCAATATGTGTTTGTCACATTAATTCAGTAATTAGGTGGGTGTGTGCGCATGCGTGCACTGGCGGTTCTGGGGGGGGGGGGCAGTGCCCCTGTGACAACAATTTTGGACCCCCTTGTGGCCCCCCTAAATGTGGAGTATGAAATAATTTTTACATAACAAATTTTTGCTATCGTTCTTTTTTTACATCCGTTATTAGACAGTGGCAACAATGATGATTATGAACATGGTCTTTTGCCTGTTAATGCCTGCAATGCAGTGAAGAAAACGATCTGACAACAATAACGTCTAATGTAACTGGCCCCTCTAACAGTACAACTGGCCCCAGCTTGGCCCCCCCAGTTGAAATGGTCTAGAACCACCACTGCGTGTGTGCACATTTTTAACTAATATCCCACATTTTGATTGCAGGGCAGCGATGCGGATAAGAGTGATGATAATTTGGTGGTGGATGAGGTGAGTTGGCCTTTCTTTGCATCTCAGTTCAAATCCCCTAAATCACTCTGATAATTGACTGATTCAGATTGATGAGAGAAACACTATGGGGCCATGGCTGGCCCTACTACTGGCCCTACTAACTACTACACCCCCCCCCTCCAGGACCCCTCGTCCCCCCGCAGTGTCCACTCCTACTCGTCCAGAGAAAACGGCCTGGACAAGTTGCCCCCGTCTCGTAAAGACGCCCCTCCCCAGGCCAGCCCTGCGTCCCTGGCCTCCTCCAGCAGCCAAGTCTCCCCCTCCCGCAGCAAGGACCGGGAGCCACCGGTATGCTCAGCATCAGTCCATTACATGCTTTTATTGTGAGACAAACGCACAGCTTCATACAGTTATGCCCGGGGTAAGATGAGTGCTTGTATGTATGGTGAGGCATGCTCAGCCCACACACTTAGTTCCAGTGATGGTCCTTCCATTCAGCCTCACTCTGTGTCAAGGATGCTCACATCCCATGTGACCCTAGCCTTACTGAGTCTTAGTGAATTACTGCATTTCTACATGACCTCTCTACAGTATAGATAGATTCTAGATACATAGAACAGCAGTGATACAGAAGCCATCTGTTAAATATTCCATTCCAAATGGTTTCTCCATGTTGGGTGTCCTTCATGTAACTTCACAGCATTAGCACCTAGTGTCTCTCTGATAACTGTGGTGTGATGGAAGGATATCTCACATTCACGTCACACGATCTCTTCTCTCACACCTTCTCGTTCTCTTTCACACTTTTCAATCTTTACCTCCCTCCTCTCCCCATCTCGCTCTCTCTACTTCCCTCCACCTCTCCCCATCTCTCGCTCTGTCTCACTCTCTCTGTCTCTCTGTCTCTGTCTCAGAGGGAGAAGTCCAGTACCCCAGGTATGAAGCCAGGCACCCCCCACAGTTCCCAGGACTCGTCCACCCCCGGCCCCAGTGCACCCCCACAGTTCCGGCCCGTCCCTGGCAAACCTGGCGTTGACCCTCTGGGTAAAACCAAGAACATCATGGATCACATGTGTACTGAAGTTTTCAATAGGTTTTTTTAATATTAGCCTTGATCATTGATTATCAGATTTTATCTGAAGCAGCCTACAGTTTCCATCTGCATTCAGTATTTGAGTCCATGCATGAATCAAAATGGTAAACCATGTTCCAACCAGCTGAGCTATACAAAATGCCCTTGACATGGGTACCTGATGTGTTTGTGAGAGTTGTGTGGATTTTCAGCTGAGAGTTTGAGAGGTGACGGACTCTGACACTTTCATAATTGTGCTGTGTCAGTCTATTGCAATGCATCAATCTCCCCTCCCAGCAGCTCCCATTCAGTAGTCAAGTGGCTCCACACTGCTGTGTGGCAGACCAGCCAGCAGAGTGCAGTAGTGCTCTTGTGATGTTCTCGCTTCTGTGGCAGAGAGCTATGCGTTTGAGCCTGTTTGATGTGGAATCCTGCATAGAGGATCAGAGCTGGCTCCCAGGCTGGCTGTTTACACAGGGTCTCTGTCTTATCTAACAGTGTTAACTCTATCAGCCACACTAATGGGATTGGTAATCATGTCCTTTCCCAAGAAAATTAATACACCCAAGATGGGTAATAGAATGAGGATAGAAAAATGCAACTGGATCAATTCAACCTGATGTAATATAGATTTACATTTTAGTCATTTAGCAGAGGCTCTTATCCAGACAGACGGACGTAAGTGCATACCTTTTCATACTGGTCCCCCCATGGGAATCGTACCCACAAACCTGGCGTTGCAAGCGCCATGCTCTACCAACTGAGCCACACGTATAAGGGCTGACACTTTTTTGTTGTTGTTGATTATTGGAACAAAGCAATACAAACTTGTCTTGGTGTCTCCTCCATCTCTGTATTCATAGTTCTAAGGTAAACATCAGCTACTAGTCTCTGTTGGATTCTAGCTTTTTTTATATTTTATTATTACTTTTCTCTCCAATTTTGTGGTATCCAATTGGAAGTTACAGTCTGTCTCATTGCTGCAACTCCCATATGGACTCGGGAGAGGCAACGGTCAAGAGCCATGTGTCCTCCGAAACAGGACCCAACCAAGCCGCACTGCTTCTTGACACAATGCCCGCGTAACCCGGTAGCCAGCCGCACCAATGTGTCGGAGGACACCTGGTGACCGTGTCAGCGCCTGGCCCGCCACAGGAGTCGCTAGAGCACGATGGGACAAGGACATCCCTGCCGGCCAAACCCTCCCCTAACCCGGACGACGCTGGGCCAATTGTGCGCCATCCCATGGGTCTCCCGGTCACGGCCGGCTGCGACAGAGCCTGGACTCGAACCAGGACCTCAAGTGGCACAGCTAGCAACTGCGATGCAGTGCCTTTAGACCATTGCACCATTCGGGAGGCCCGGATTCTAGCTTTTGAAGGTTAATTTCCTTTGTCGCTTTATCGATTCTTAATCTTTTAAATCATTTTTATTTTATTTTTTACCTTGTTTTTCTCCCCAATTTGGTGGTATCCAATTGGTAGTTAGTCTTGTCTCATCGCTGCAACTCCCCACCGGGCTCGGGAGAGGCGAAGGTGGAGTTATGCGTCCTCTGAAACATGACCCGCCTAGCCGCACTCCTTAACACCCGCCAGCTTAACCCGGAAGCCAGCCGCACCAATGTGTCGGAGGAAACACCATTCAACTGTTGGCCGAGGTCCGCCTGCAGGCACCCGGCCCACCACAAGGAGCCGCTAGAGTGCGATGAGCCAAGTGAAGCCTCCTTCCCCCTCCCCCCCCCCCCGGCCAAACCCTCCCCTAACCCAGATGACGCTGGGCCAATTGAGTGCCACCCAATGGGACTCCCAATCACGGCCGGTTGTGATAGAGGCCGGGATCGAACCCGGGTTTGTAGTGACGCCTTAGACCGCTGCGCCACTCGGGAGGACCCCGATTCTTAATCTAATCTTTTCTCTCCTCTTTTCTCCTCCCCCCATCAGCTCTGGGTCTGAGGAACCCTCTGGCGGTGCAGGGAGCGTATCCCCCCGGGGCATTTAGCCTGCCCCCTCCAGGGGTCAATGGGGAGTTGGCGGGGGCAGCGGCAGCCTATGGGGCGGGGCTCCACCTGGTCTCGCCCCAGCTGAATGGCTCTGCAGCCGCCGCCGCTGCAGCCGGATATGGACGATCACCAGTGGTGAGAGAGGGATGGGGTAGTGATGGAGGGGAGGTAAACGGAAAGAGAGCGAGAGGGAAATGGAATATATATACACACACACACACACACACACACACACACACACACACACACACACACACACACAGTTGAAGTCGGAAGTTTACATACACCTTAGCCAAATACATTTAAACTCAGTTTTTCACAATTCCTGACATTTAATCCAAGTAAAAATTCCCTGTCTTAGGTCAGTTAGGATCACCACTTTATTTTAAGAATGTGAAATGTCAGAATAATAGTAGAGTGATTTATTTCAGCCTTTTATTTCTTTCATCACATTCCCAGTGAGTCAGAAGTTTACATACACTCAATTAGTATTTGGTACCATTGCCTTTAAATTGTTTAACTTGGGTCAAACGTTTCGGGTAGCCTTCCACAAGCTTCCCACAATAAGTTGGGTGAATTTTGTCCCATTCCTCCTGACAGAGCTGGTGTAACTGAGTTATGTTTGTTGGCCCCTTGCTCGCACACACTTTTTCAGTTCTGCCCACACATTTTCTATAGGATTGAGGTCAGGGCTTTGTAATGGCCACTCCAATACCTTGACTTTGTTGTCCTTAAGCCATTTTGTCACAATTTTGGAAGTAAGCTTGGGGTCATTGTCCATTTGGAAGACCCATTTGCGACCAAGCTTTAACTTCCTGACTGATGTTTTGAGATGTTGCTTCAATATATCCACATCATTTTCCTGCCTCCATGATGCCATCTATTTTGTGAAGTGCACCAGTCCCTCCTGCAGCAAAGCACCCCCACAACATGATGCTGCCAACCCCGTGCTTCACGGTTGGGATTGTGTTCTTCGGCTTGCAAGCCTCCCCCTTTTTCCTCCAAACATAACGATGGTCATTATGGCCAAATAGTTCTATTTTTGTTTCATCAGACCAGAGGACATTTCTCCAAAAGGTACGATCTTTGTCCCCATGTGCAGTTGCAAACCGTAGTCTGGCTTTTTTTATGGTGGTTTTGGTGCAGTGGCTTCTTCCTTGCAGAGCGGTCTTTCAGGTTATGTCGATATAGGACTCGTTTTACTGTGGATATATATATATATATATACTGCTCAAAAAAATAAAGGGAACACTTAAACAACACACCCTAGATCTGAATGAAAGAAATAATCTTATTAAATACTTTTTTCTTTACATAGTTGAATGTGCTGACAACAAAATCACACAAAAATAATTAATGGAAATCCAATTTATCAACCCATGGAGGTCTGGATTTGGAGTCACACTCAAAATTAAAGTGGAAAACCACACTACAGGCTGATCCAACTTTGATGTAATGTCCTTAAAACAAGTCAAAATGAGGCTCAGTAGTGTGTGTGGCCTCCACGTGCCTGTATGACCTCCCTACAACGCCTGGGCATGCTCCTGATGAGGTGGCGGATGATCTCCTGAGGGATCTCCTCCCAGACCTGGACTAAAGCATCCGCCAACTCCTGGACAGTCTGTGGTGCAACGTGGTTTTGGTGGATGGAGCGAGACATGATGTCCCAGATGTGCTCAATTGGATTCAGGTCTGGGGAACGGGCGGGCCAGTCCATAGCATCAATGCCTTCCTCTTGTAGGAACTGCTGACACACTCCAGCCACATGAGGTCTAGCATTGTCTTGCATTAGGAGGAACCCAGGGCCAACCGCACCAGCATATGGTCTCACAAGGGGTCTGAGGATCTCATCTCGGTACCTAATGGCAGTCAGGCTACCTCTGGCGAGCACATGGAGGGCTGTGCGGCCCCCCAAAGAAATGCCACCCACACCATGACTGACCCACCGCCAAACCGGTCATGCTGGAGGATGTTGCAGGCAGCAGAACGTTCTCCACGGCGTCTCCAGACTCTGTTACGTGCTCAGTGTGAACCTGCTTTCATCTGTGAAGAGCACAGGGCGCCAGTGGCGAATTTGCCTATCTTGGTGTTCTCTGGCAAATGCCAAATGTCCTGCACGGTGTTGGGCTGTAAGCACAACCCCCATCTGTGGACGTCGGGCCCTCATACCACCCTCATGGAGTCTGTTTCTGACCGTTTGAGCAGACACATGCACATTTGTGGCCTGCTGGAGGTCATTTTGCAGGGCTCTGGCAGTGCTCCTCCTGCTCCTCCTTACACAAAGGCGGAGGTTGCGGTCCTGCTGCTGGGTTGTTGCCCTCCTACGGCCTCCTCCACGTCTCCTGATGTACTGGCCTGTCTCCTGGTAGCGCCTCCATGCTCTGGACACTACGCTGACAGACACAGCAAACCTTCTTGCCACAGCTCGCATTGATGTGCCATCCTGGATGAGCTGCACTACCTGAGCCACTTGTGTGGGTTGTAGACTCCGTCTCATGCTACCACTAGAGTGAAAGCACCGCTAGCATTCAAAAGTGACCAAAACATCAGCCAGGAAGCATAGGAACTGAGAAGTGGTCTGTGGTCTCCACCTGCACAACCACTCCTTTATTGGGGGTGTCTTGCTTATTGCCTATAATTTCCACCTGTTGTCTATTCCATTTGCACAACATCATGTGAAATTTATTGTCAATCAGTGTTGCTTCCTAAGTGGACAGTTTGATTTCACAGAAGTGTGATTGACTTGGAGTTACATTGTGTTGTTTAAGTGTTCCCTTTATTTTTTTGAGCAGTGTATATATGTGTATATATATGTATATATATGTATATATATATATATATATATATATATATATTTACCTGTTTCCTCCATCTTCACAAGGTCCTTTGCTGTTGTTCTGGGATTGATTTGCACTTTTCGCACCAAAGTACGTTCATCTCTAGGAGACAGAATGCGTCTCCTTCCTGAGTGGTATGGTTGCTGCGTGGTCCCATGGTGTTTACTTGCCTACTATTGTTTGTACAGATGAACGTGGTACCTTCAGGTGTTTGGAAATTGATCCCAAGGATGAACCAGACTTTTGGAGGTCTACAATTATTTTTCTGAGGTCTTTGCTTGACATCATGGGGAAATCAAAAGATATCAGCCAAGAGGCACTGAGTTGGAAGGTAGGCCTTGAAATACATCCACAGGTACACCTCCAATGGACTCAAATGATGTCAATTAGCCTGTGAGAAGCTTCTAAAGCCATGACATCATTTTCTGGAATTGTCCAAGCTGTTTAAAGGCACAGTCAACTTAGTGTATGTAAACTTCTGACCCACTGGAATTGTGATACAGTGAATTATAAGTGAAATAATCTGTAAACAATTGTTAGAAAAATGACTTGTGTCATGCACAAAGTAGATGTCCTAACCGACTTGTTAAAACCTGTAGTTTGTTCAACAAAAGATTTGTGGAGTGGTTGAAGAACAAGTTTTATTGACTCCAACCTAAGTGTATGTAAACTTCTGACTTCAACTGTATCTGTGTACTTGCACACTGAGTAGACTTTTCTTGAAAATGAAATTATATGACCTCATAAACCAGTTATATCTCTTTGTGGTATGGACTGATTATTCACTGTGGGAAAGCAGTACATTTCTACTATGTGGTTTTGAGAAGGCTTTTTGGGAGTGTGAGTTGCAACTGTTTTGTCAGATGCCTGAGCTAACATTTTGTCCCTGTCCTCCAGGTGGGCTATGAGTCTCCTCACCCCCACATGAGGGTCCCAGGGTTACCCGCCAGCCTGCAGTCCGCTGCCTCTGGGAAACCGTGAGTGCTGTTCTCTACTGTTCTCTCAGCCTCTGCTACCACAGCCTCTTATACGGTCATCACGCCCTCTTATTCTCTGACCACAGCACAATTTTACTGTTATGTCTTCATACTCGTTTGTTGCTATTGTAGGCTTTTATTGTTTTGAGGGTAACCTCAAGCTTCAGCCTTGTTAAAGGCCCAGTGCAGTCCAAAAAAAATATTTTCCTGTGTTTTATATATATATTTTCACACTGAGGTTGGAATAATAAGCGGTGTGGACTCAGTTGCATGACTTGGACTCTATTCTGACTCCAATTGCAAATTTGACTTGAGACTCGACTTGATAGCAAATAAAATGACTTGACTTGGAACCTCAAGACTCGGCTTTGAATTGAGACTGATGACTTGAAATTATCTGGGCAGGTTTTGTCACTCATTTTGTGGCACGGTGTCTATGTTGATTACTCTCCACGCAGCCAGAGACAGTAGCTGCTGCATCGACTTGCATAGATTTTGTAGTAAAACGCAAACTCTGCGCTCTGATTGGACCAGCTAACTGTTAATCAACACATGTCAGGGTAGGTAGTGCAGTTCTCAAAGTGAGATGGTTTGGGTGGGTAACGAGTGTGAAATTGAATGGGGGGAAAAATATATTTTTCCTATATTTTAATATGCTACCATTTTGTATTTTCTATATATCTTTGTCCATTTGATCTGATTTCTAATATAGGCCTACTGTATTGCACTAAATTGTCTCAAACATCTCTTCTGTGTTTTAGAACCCAAAAATTGCATGTCTTGATTGTTGACCAGTCATTAGCATAGGCACCCATAGGCGAGCACGCATACCCAGAGATTAGTGACCAGAAAGCTCTTGCTTACTTTTCCCTGGCAGAAACAGTGTAGGCCTACGTTTTATATTATTCATATGAAATACAGTATAGAAATCTACTACAGACGCATCTTTGCAAGAACAATAATAGGCTACCTGGCATTTTCATTGATCATTTTCATATTTCAGGTGGCTACTGGCTAACGTTATGTCTAAAGATGGCTGTAACATCGCACTGCCTTCAATATTATGGGACGAAGATGTAACACACAGTACGGGGAAAAAATGTATGAAATGTATGCATTCACTACTGTAAGTCGCTCTGGATAAGAGCGTCTGCTAAATGACTAAAATGTAAATGATATTCTGGTGAATGAATTATGGTATTTGTGAGGAAGAGGGTCTACCCAGTTGGCAACCAGCATTCTGCGGGCAGGCGGCCCTCAAGTGATAGCACGAGGCACTGACAGACCATGCTTTCCACCCTATCCTGCTACCTCCACTGCATACAGTTAGGCCTTATGATTCTGCTTGCTCTGGACAGAGAAGTGAAATGATATCCCTAGTTAATATTGGCTGCTAACATTAATGACTTTCAGATAAAACTGCATTTTACAACCGGATTTGTATTTCTGTGTCTTGCGTTTTGAAAATGCTTTTCCATTTATGTCTCTAATGACAGGCGATGTTTGCGCAGTGATTATGTGCACTCGTGTGCATGGGGGGGTCGCGGGTCAAAACGTTTAGGACAGCTATAGGATCGGGTGCAGCGCAAACGTCAAATTGTAGGGAGAAAAGATTGACATTAATATCTAGCTCCAAATATTGTTTGGTGACAATATTAGCTGGTTACTTTGCAAGCTCACCAGCAATGGAGCGTCAATCAACAATTACTAGCATAAGCCTAGCTACTGGTCTTATGGTAGGTCTATGGTAGATTTATCATTTACTTATGAAGCTTGAATTTGTTATTAAACTTAATTCTTACATATCAAAATGTGTTAGACAAAATACTGAAAAGGCCTTTCTGGTAGCGTCAACAAATAGACAGATTTGTAGTTGAACAAGTCATTGTATCTAAAGCATTTTTTGCATTTTTGATTGACTTGAGACTTGGCTTAAAACTTGTCTTGATTCTATTCTTAGAATGCACGACTTGGTCTTGTCTGGACTCGTTCTACTTGGGACACGATTTGAGACTGACCTTGTGACTCGAGACTTGCTTGTGACTCAAATAATAGTGATTTGGTCCAACCTCTAGGAATAATATTATGCAAATTGAGATAATGCCCTTTTAGTGTAAGAGCTGTTTGAAAGACTGACTGACTGAAATGTTTGCCTGTTTTGGTCTGCCGGGTGACATCACCAGGCGGTAAATTAGTTAATAGACCAAGTAGAGTTCCAAACCTCTCTGCCAACAGCTAGTTTAGATATTTCTCCTCCCCACTCAGACCACTCCCAGACAGTCCTAGTAAAATTCTTGCTTGCGAAATTGCTATTTGCCAAGAAGCTATTTTTGTTTCTTTTTGACAATTTTAATTGAAAACAATCATAGTAAGGTACTTAATTAAATAAAAATGACTGCATTGGATTTTTTTATTTTTTTAAAATGAACAACTACTGCAGAGCAGCACATTTCACTGCGCCTACCGGCCAAAAGTTTTAGAACACCTACTCATTCAAGGGTTTTTCTTTATTTTACTATTTTCTACATTGTAGAATAATAGTGAAGACATCAGAACTATGAAATAACACATATGGAATCATGTAGTAACCAAAAAAGGGTTAAACAGAATGTTTTAGATTTTTCAAATAGCCACCCTTTGCCTTGACAGCTTTGCACACTCTTGGCATTCTCTCAACCAGCTTCACCTGGAATGCTTTTCCAACAGTCTTGAAGGAGTTCCCACATATGCTGAGCACTTGTTGGCTGCTTTTCCTTCACTGCGGTCCAACTCATCCCAAACCATCTCAATTTGGTTGAGGTCGGGGGATTGTGGAGGCCAGATCATCTGATGCAGCACTCCATCACTCTCCTTCTTGGTAAAATAGCCTTTACACAGCCTGGCAGTGTGTTGGGTCATTGTCCTGTTGAAAAACAAATGATAGTCCCACTAAGCCCAAACCAGATGGGATGGTGTCTCTGTGCCGAATGCTGTGGTAGCCATGCTGGTTAAGTGTGCCTTGAATTCTAAATAAATCAGACGGCGTCACCAGCAAAGCACCCCCACACCACCTCCATGTTTTACAGTATGAAATATACATGCGGAGATCATCCGTTCACCCACGCCGCGTCTCAAAGACACGGCGGTTGAAACCAAAAATCTCCAATTTGGACTCTAGACCAAAGGATGGATTTCCACCGGTCTGTTGCTCGTGTTTCTTGGCCCAAGCAAGTCTCTCCTTCTTATTGATGTCCTTTAGTAGTGGTTTCTTTGCAGCAATTTGACCATGAAGGCCTGATTCACACAGTCTCCTCTGAACAGTTGATGTTGAGATGTGTCTGTTACTTGAACTCTGAAGCATTTATTTGGGCTGCAATTTCTGAGGCTGGTAACTCTAATTAACTTATCCTCTGCAGCAGCGGTAACACTGGGTCTTCCATTCCTGTGGCGGTCCTCATGAGAGCCAGTTTCATCATAGCACTTGATGGTTTTTGCGACTGCACTTGAAATTTTCCGTATTGTCTGACCTTCATGTCTTAAAGTAATGATGGACTGTCATTTCTCTTTGCTTATTTGAGCTGTTCTTGCCATAATATGGACTTGGTCTTGTCCCAAATAGGGCTATCTTCTGTATACCACCCCTACCTTGTCACAACACAACTGATGGGCTCAAACGCATTAAGGAAGGACATTTGACAAATTAAAATATACATTTAATTTTCTTAAACGATTGTTTACTACAAGATTCCATATGTGTTATTTCATCATTTTGATGTCTTCACTATTATTCTACAATGTAGAAAATAATAAAAATAAAGAAAAACCCTTGATTGAGTAGGTGTTCTAGAATTTTTGACCGGTAGTGTATACAGTAATGTTTTTGTTCTTCTCCTCCCTCTGTTTACCTCCTCTCTCTCACCAGTGCCTACTCTTTCCATGTAAGTGCGGATGGACAGATGCAGCCGGTGCCTTTCCCTCCGGACGCCCTGCTGGGCCCGGGCATCCCGCGGCACGCCCGGCAGATCCACACTCTGAACCATGGAGAGGTGGTGTGTGCCGTCACCATCAGCACCTCCACACGCCACGTCTACACTGGTGGCAAGGGCTGTGTCAAGGTGTGGGACATCAGCCAGCCTGGCAGCAAGAGTGCCATGGCCCAGCTCGACTGTCTGGTGAGTGGACACACACACTCTGCATAGAGTCACAAACGCACTGACACAAAAGAGATGGCAAAGGAAGGACTCACTCAAACAGTGGTCATGTAAGGACAACTTAGTGATAGGCATTTTTTTATTATGCTTTACAGTGTACATGAAAAATGTATGTACCAAGTTGTCTTGAAGGGAAATGTTACTGGGTGGTAATGTTTTACTCTGGTGGTACTGCTGTGGCTGCAATCCTTAGAGGACTTCATTCTGATGCGGTCATATTATTAATAGTTGTGAATTTTATGTTGCCCACCTCACACAGTCACATTTGCACCCTATAATCACTGGAGTTATTTTCTCTGTTACCCAATCAGAATAGGGATAACTACATCCGCTCCTGCAAACTCCTCCCTGATGGGCGGACCCTCATTGTTGGGGGCGAGGCCAGCACACTGTCAATCTGGGACTTGGCCACACCCACTCCCCGCATCAAGGCGGAGTTGACGTCTTCTGCCCCGGCCTGCTACGCTCTGGCCATCTCCCCCGACAACAAGGTCTGCTTCTCCTGCTGCAGCGACGGAAACATTGTAGTCTGGGACCTGCACAACCAGACCCTGGTTAGGTAAGGAGAGGAGAACGAGAGGGGGATAAAGAGGAAGATGAGGTTAGGAGAGGGGGGAAATATTGTGGTATGGGACCAGCACAACCAGACCCTGGGCAGAAGAGGAGGGTAGGGCAGGGCTGGAGGAGAGAAGGAGGGTAGGGCAGGGCTGGAGGAGAGAAGGAGGGTAGGGCAGGGCTGGAGGAGAGAAGGAGGGTAGTGTAGGGCTGGAGAGGAGGAGGAGGAGGAGGGTAGTGTAGGGCTGGAGAGGAGGAGGAGGAGGGTAGTGTAGGGCTGGAGAGGAGGAGGAGGAGGGTAGTGTAGGGCTGGAGAGGAGGAGGAGGAGGGTAGTGTAGGGCTGGAGAGGAGGAGAAGGAGGGTAGTGTAGGGCTGGAGAGGAGGAGTAGGAGAAGGAGGGTAGTGTAGGGCTGGAGAGGAGGAGGAGGAGGAGGAGGATGAAGAGGGTAGGGCAGGAGGAGAGTTCAGGAGGGTAGGGCAGGGCAGGAGAGGAGGATGAGGGATCAGGCAGGGGAGGAGGAGGATGAGGGATCAGGCAGGGGAGGAGGAGGAGGGGGATAGGGCAGGAGAGGAGGAGGGGGATAGGGCAGGAGAGTGGATGAGGAGGGATCAGGCAGGAGAGGAGGAGGGTAGGGCAGGACAGGACAGGAGAGTAGATGAGGAGAGAGCAATAGAGGAAGAGGAGAGCGAGAGGGTAGGGCAGGAGAGTGGAGAGGAGGGGAGAAGGGTAGAGGGGAAGAGAGCAGGGCAGTGAGCTAGATGACTATGGATCACATCTGAATGGCTCTGGGTTGATGTTGATTGTATTTCTGTGCTCCCCAGGCAATTCCAGGGCCACACTGACGGGGCCAGCTGTATTGACATCTCCAACGATGGGACCAAACTGTGGACGGGGGGGCTGGACAACACAGTACGCTGCTGGGACCTGAGAGAGGGACGACAGCTGCAGCAGCACGACTTCACCTCACAGGTACTGACACCAGCTGAGACTAGATCATGGCTAGTATTCACAGTGTCTCAGAGAAGAAAATTGGTTCGAAGAATATATTGAGAATATACATTTTACCCCTACTTTTATGGGTGAAAATAAAATCTCTGCATGAAGCCTCCTAAGTCATAACAGTCCCACCTTGTCGACATGTATTTAGGACACCTCATAAGCTGTCCTAACCAGTTAAGTTACCAGCAGGTGTCTTGATAATAGAAAAATGCAGTGAGTCAGTGGTTCCTGCGCCACATCCATCTGCTTTGGAGTTGTTGAGTTTTTGATATTTCTTTATGATCAATCCATATAAAATCTAGGTCTGTGTACAACAGTAGACTTATCTCTTGTGCTTTAGACAATGATTTCACAAGATATGCCTAAATACTTAGAACCATAGGGCTAATAAATAATACATCTTCTATTCTATTATTTAATTAAACTACGTATGTGTTATTTGAAGTTATCCTTTCGGAGCGCAATTTCACATTGTAATTTTTAAAAAACTTTGTTCATTTTGATTGTGTTCGATGAAAATTCTAGACCTTTCAAATGATTTATATTACATTATCGGCAAGTGACTTGATGCCTACTGTGCCAAAGCAATTTAGTTGTGTGTTAATATAATGGTAATATTATAAAAATTCCACTTTTTAACAACCATCTGTTAGTTAAAAAAAATGTATGCATACTAACATACAGTGGCGTGAAAGTATTTGGCCCCTTTATTTTCTATTTTTACATATTTTGGATATGAATTGCTCTTCAACTAAAACTTAATATTAGATAAAGGGTACCTGGGTGAAAAAATTACCTGTTGACACTTTTTCATTTATTTAATAAACAAAGTTATGCAACATCTTTGTGTGAAAGTAATTGCCTCTTTACACTCAATAACTGGTTGTGCTACCTTTTAGCTGCAATGACTGCAATCAAACGCTTCCTATAGTTCATCAGTCTCTCACATCACAATGGAGGAATTTTGGTCCACACTTCCATGCAGAACTGCTTTAACTCAGTGACATTTGTGAGTTTTCGAGTATGACCTGCTTGTTTCAGGTCCTGCCACAACATTTCAATCAGGTTTAGGTCTGGACTTTGACTAGGCAATTCCAGTTTTTTTTTTCAGCCATTCTGATGTAGACTTGGTATTGTGTGTTGAATCGTTGTCTTGCTGCATGACCCAGCTGTGCTTCAGCTTAACCATGAATTCTACTCTGTATCAATTCTCTGATACAGAGCATAATTCATGGTTCTTTCAAGGATGGCAAGTTGTCCATGTCCTGAGGCAGAAAAGCATCCCCAAATCACACTACCACAACGCTGGATCCAAAAAGTAAACATTTTGAATCATCTGTTCATAGAACATTCTTCTAGGTGTCTTGATGATCATCCAGGTGCTTCCTGGCAAACTTGAGTCAGCGTTTTGGACGACATGGGTCCCATTTATGTCTGGCAAAAACCAAACGCTGCATTCCACAGTAAGAACCTCGTACCAACGGTCAAGTATGGTGGTGGTAGAGTGACGGTTTGGGGACCTGGAAGACTTATGTATGTTTTGAAACGTGCTATAGAGTTCAGAGCTGGCGATGCCTTATTGCAATTGGTTATTCCCCATTTGCAACAATGTCAATGAGCGTCATCACTATCTTTTCTTTGCAGTAACTATTGTGATTACCAGCTGAGATAAACCTGTGTTGATTTTACTCCTGGCTCAGTGTCTTATCATCATCCTAAAACCTACTCTGAGCTTTGAGTGTTTTTAGTTTTAACACGATTCCTAAAACCTTTTTGGAGATGCTATGTGGATATGGCCCCAGAACTGTACTTCACTTGTTAATATATATGGAGTGGCTGCATTTCCGGATTTTCTGGAACCTGATTTGCTGTAGCTAAATATGGAGATTTATGCGCATGTGCAGTATTTTTTTTGTTTGTTGACGTGCCGCTGCCCACTCCGCTGCCTATGTAGCGGCTCTCAGTAGTGATTGGAAGTTTGGATCTTTTTACTGACTCCAATCTTTCGACTCATTTAATTTGATTCAGTAATGCCCAGAGCACACAGGACCCCCCTATCGGCGAACTTAAAACTGGAATCATGATTCTACAAGCTTCTAGTTCACTGTTGGAGGCTTATTGTAGCTGTCATTTGTTTGAAGCACGCTTTTATAAGTATCAATGTACATACGATTATTTATTGATGGCTTTGAAACGAGGTCTAGTTGTGGCCACAAAGGACTAGATTGTGAATGACTTTTGGAGGAATGCTTTCGGCTTGACTGCCGCGAGGGAGATTAGCACAATATCGTTTGAACTGCAGCAGCCCCCCCAAATGAATTGTTCGAGTGTTGAGCCGAGGCGTGTTTGTTTTGGTTCTACAAAGCTGTGTCCATCGATAACATTCGTTAATCAATTAATTGCGTTCATTCTTGCACCATGTGATCAATTATCAGTTCTAAACATGTATTTTTCTTTGTCAAACTGTATCCACAGCCTAATATACAAGACCTGTCGCTCCATTCAGTCGTGTAATGAGCTAGTTCTCTCATCCTCTCCCTCCCTCCAGATCTTTTCTCTGGGCTACTGTCCTACAGGAGAGTGGCTGGCAGTGGGCATGGAGAGCAGTAATGTAGAAGTGCTGCATGTCTCCAAACCAGACAAGTACCAGCTGCACCTCCACGAGAGCTGTGTGCTCTCCCTCAAGTTTGCCTACTGTGGTACGTACCACACTGCTAATTGTTCCATTCAAATGTTTTCTTGTGTGATCTTGAGGACAAAATAACATTTTAGTAATTTAGCAGACTCTTATCCAGAGCAACACACAATTAGTGCATTCATCTTAAGCTAGCTAGGGACAACCACATATCTCAGTCATAGTAAGTACATTTTTCCTTCAGTAAAGTATCAATGAGCAAAAGGCTGCTAGGAAAATAAGAAAAAGGGAGGGGGACTTAATTAAGATGCTCTTTTGAATAGGTAGGGTTAGCCTGAAATGACTGTGGCTCACAAAGCAGAAGTCCCTTTCTCTTTCTCCCGGTATGCAACAAACTAGCCATCCCTCTGTCATGCTGCATCTCCTCTGCCCATCTCCCATTGTGTGTGTGTTTGGTTCTGCAGGTAAATGGTTTGTGAGCACAGGCAAAGATAACCTTCTGAACGCATGGCGGACACCCTATGGATCAAGCATATTCCAAGTAGGTCCCCACTTTGATTTACTACTGGTTTGTGTCTTAAACTTTGTCACTAGAGAAATTCTATTTCAAGTGCATTTGTTGGATTTATACTATTTATTATATAAATCACTTTTTTGTAATGATATTGTCTCTGTGAATATGGCCTGTGTGTGTAACTGGAGTCTTTTTTAAATGTTTGTTTCTCCAGTCAAAGGAGTCGTCTTCTGTGCTCAGCTGTGACATCTCCCCTGATGACCAGTTCATTGTGACAGGCTCGGGTGACAAGAAGGCCACTGTGTACGAAGTCATCTACTGAGGAGGGAGCACTCTGACTGGATAAAGTGGGGGTGAGGCTCCCTTGGCGCACCAATGACTGTAAAGAGAGTGGTGGGCGTCGTGGAGACCAGAGACACATTGTACTTTGTTTTATTGACTTTTGTAAAGGATGCAGATGAGGGTGAAGTCGGATATCTGGAACTTTGACCTTAAAAAAAATGCTCAGAAAAAGCTGGTAGTCTAGTGACACAAAACGTGGGATTCCTCCAAAGACCTGTTTTTTCCCCCACCTTTTTTTTACAAAATGAAAAAACATATTTTTTTAGCCTTAGAATTCATGATGAGCAGTAGGACCATGGTGTGTGCACAGAGGGAGATAAGGGGGTTGTGAGTGCTAGAGGGGGGTACTGGACGGAGGGAGGTGGGTGGGTGACCACAGTTTTGTGTGTAGCCTTACCCAGTCTCTGTTCGTATCACTGTCTGTCTGTACTCATCTAGCAGATGGCATGGCGGACAGACAGTTTGCTGTGAGATTCCAATGGCTAAAGGTGGTTAGATTCAGCAGCAATATGATTGTATTGTAATACATGATAAAAGGACAGAACACTATCCAGAATACAAAACTAAAATGTGTTCACAGTATTCTGCAATTTCAGGGAAATGGCTACTTATATCAACACTCAACAATTACATGTTTTCTATTGTATTTGTTAGGGCACATAGACAGGTATTTTCACTACTGCATCTTGACCTTTGAACTCAGTATATATCAACTGTAAATAAAGCTCTCTAAAGGCAAAAAAAAAAGGACATTCGTGGGTCGGATTTGCTTAGAGCCGAGGAGAAAAAGAAATGGAAGAACTAAATTGTATGATGTTTGTACATTGTAGTTGAGTATCTCTTTTAAGTGCATATTCCCAAGAGAAGCAGGACTGTGACTAACCACCATACAGGACTGATGGGTCTGGAAAGATGTCTGCAGCCACACAGCTTAGTGGGAGCTTTGATATGAGCCTGGCTGACTGTCTGCTGCTTTTAATGTCATTGTGTCCATAACTGGAAGTGTGGCTGAGGAGGACCTGCCTCTAACTTCAGTGTCCTCTCAACCCTTCCCTACACACACCCTGTGTATTTGCTCTCTATAGTACAGCTTTGCTCAGAACAGAATCCTCAACCATGAGTAGGGCTCATTTCCAAAGGTGGATATGTTCCGGGAGTGGGGAGTTCTGCCTGTGTACAGATGGATAATAACACAATGTGTTCAAAGCTACTGTGTGCCCCCTGTAAATCTGAATGGTCTGAAGAGTATAGCAGCGATGTCATGGAGGCCCCCCCAGGGCCATGTCTTTATAATGGACTCTCATTAGGAGTGGGACGAAGTGGCCCTGGCCTAGACATTTACCTGGAGGAGCTGGTGATTTATGGGATGATGGAGGTATTCTCTCTAGATGGGGAGCTGGCCAAGGAATGGACCTGTGGACTAGGTGAAAGACGCTGGGGGAATGATGTGGGCAAGAGTAGATCTAGGTGATGTAATGAGACCAATAAACTATTTTGTATGGTTCTTGGTGTTTTCATACTGTACTGCATGTATCCAACATTCAAAACTGCATTCAATAAGAAAAATGAATACTCAGCAGGCACTTAAAAGATGAACACTTTATTTTTCCAGTCGTATTTCTTGTAGAACACATGGAAAATTTGTTAGGAAGGAAAACAATGCATTTTTTTTAAAAGTTCATTGGCTTTAAGTCATTAAATAAGAGCACTATTCAATCCGTAGCGCTGAAGAGCTGTGCTACAGTGCAGTAGAAATTTAAATGTTCCCATTTTCAAGGAGACTTCATTAACGGTAAACACTGCATATGTCGGCTCAATCGAAGATGACCCTTAAATTTCAATCGCGCTACGGCTTGAATCGAGCACTTAAAACAAAAGTCAGTAACTGTCGTAACAGAGAAAGCAGGGGCTGTGAAGGTTTTACTGACAGTGACCACGTTTACATGCACACCAATATCCCGTTATTCTGGATACTTAAGTATTCTGTTTCTAAGTTGACGCATATAACGGGATATGTTTTACAATAACCTGAAAAAGCTTGTATCCCGGTTATGAGAGAACCAGATAAGATGCCTGGGATGTGCTAATCTTTGACGGGATACTGTGGCATATGAACATCTTATCCCGTTTCGAATATCATGGGTGTTGTGTGATGTTTTCATCTGATTGTCAAACAAATCACTTCAAAAAGTAGGCTACCATAATATTTCCATAATGAATTTTTCCTCGACTCCGTACTGGACCGTATAGCTTAGTGACTACTTTCACCCTTATTTTGACAAATTTCTGACATTTAGTAGGCCAGATTATAATTTCCAACATTCGGTAAGCCATTTGCCAACTAGTTAGATTCATGCAGCTTCTCTTCTGTCATAACTTGTTGCCCGAGAAGACTAAAGTAGTACGCACCAGAATGTCTTACATCAATAGAATGAATGCATTAGTAATCTACTTAACACCGGTAAAGTTGTCTGTTTTGTTAGGGACCGGGGAGAAAATGCAATAATTCAAACAGTGGAAAGATTGTTCCTGTGCAAAATGTCCAAATGTGATCAGTTTGACTGGTTTTAAGGAAATGAAAAGCTGATCAAATGATGAAACACATTTCTAAAAAGACTTCAGTTTGTCTTGGGTGCATATTTTCATGTGGTTGAAATACTGTCTGCTTGCATAAGTGTCAAAGATAAAACGCATTTTCCACAAGAGATCATTTTTCTCACTCTAGTTCCTGACAATTTACATTAATTGTATAATTTTACTGCAAGAAATGCATAATTCAGCAGGAGTTAATATTCTATTACACTACATGTGTGGTTATAGACCTACAGTCAGTGTCCATATTCAGTTACTATTCCATTTAACCCATATGAACTTAAAATTAGGAATATTCTGTTTATTCATGGTTACAGGGATTCTCACGATAGGGATATCAAAGGTGCATGTAAATAACTGATCCCAAATAAGACCTTAAGCGGGATATGAGCTACAATCCGGAATACAAGTACACATGTAAACGTGGTCAGTGAGCTGAGACACTCACCCGCAATAACATCTGCTAAATATGTGTATGTGACCAATAAAATATGATTTTGAATTGAGAGAGACTGTCTATTGTTGACAGGCAATGAGTGGGATGGTGAGGCAGGCACCATATACTGTACACTTCCCAATGTGTCTTCACCTTTCCCCAACACAGCGACATGACCTAACACCTGCTGCTGTATACTGATTGACTACAGACTGAACAGAAACACTGAAATAGCATTACACACTAATGACTGAGAACCTAGATAAGTACAGTTATCACTTCTGCTTGAAACGGGAACAAAAACAGGAATCGGAACAAGCCTTCCCAAAATGGTAGCCCAGTTTTAGGGCCCTTGTGGTGTTGTGAAAAGGGTAGTACAGTCCACTGCCTGTCACCATCACCAAGGAGAAGGACACATCAGATAGATAAAAAAAGAAAAACCAAAATACATATTTCCCTCACCCACTTGTGTCACTAGGTTGTGTAGTGTATCGCTTCATTTTGCTCTCCAAGGCCAACGTACAGACGTAGGCAAACACAGCACCCTCTTAAAACATAAAGCAACAACTATTCAAGTAGCTTGAGCGTGACTTAAAACAAATGTACACATTAAGCTCTGTGACAAGTTCTATCGAAGCAGGGTTTTGCAATATACGTGGATATCATCAATTTCCTTATTTGCTACAAGTTGAAGCATGTAGTATTAAACAGGGAAGTTAAATGAGCATTAAAGGGTGAGTGGTGTCAGAACAAGCCATTGGTAAGCATGAAGATGAACAGCATAGCCCAGTGTTGCTCTTGTCTGTTTAGTGTTTGTGGCACAGGGGCCCGCTGAGACTCAGATTGACTCTGCTCCTCATTAAACGCAGCCTTTGTGAGACAAAAGTAAAATAGATATTAGGGGAGTGAGACGGGGAGCGCTGCTATGAATATTTAATTGGGTGCAGGGCTGTGTGTATGTGTATCTCTGGGGCAGAGCTCCAGCACTTCTCCAGCCTGGCTCACGGTGATAGCTCTCCCAAGCTCCTGACACCCCTGGCTGGGGAGCTGTGGTGCAGCGTTGGCATCATTAAGGGTTCCACTGTCTGACTAATGAATCGATTGTCTGGTATCAGTGCTCCTCGCTGCAGCTCCCAGAGTGGCGCGCTCCTCCTCTGGGGTTTCCCTTCTGCTGAGCTCTTAATCAGAAAACACTAATTACCCTCCTTTTCTCCCTCTCCTCTTCCTTCTCTTGTTATCTCTCGCCCTCTCCCTCCATCTTACTCTCCCTCTCTCTTGCGCTCTACGCATCTCTCCCTCTTTCTACCCTGCCTCATCTTCAGGGCTATGGTGGTAGTGTACACGCTGGGAAGTGCAGCTAGCTGAGATGAGGGGGGTGTTGTTGTAGGGTCCTTTGGGAGCCGGAGCTGGAGAGCATTGCTACTGTACAAAAGAGCCATAGCTGCCCCCACCTGCCCTGCTGTAGTCCTGAAGTAGGTAACCACCCCCCCCCCCCCCCCCCCCCCCCCCACACACACACACACACTTATTTCCTGTTCTCAGTAGACCACCTCATACACGGTGGCCTTCTTGTCTCCAGAACCAGTCACTATGTACTTATCATCCGGTGACACGTCACAACTCAGGACAGACGAGGACTCCTTGGACTGACAGAGAGAGAGAGAGAGAGAAGAAAGGAGAGCGGGAGGGGGAAAGAGACGGAGAGAAGAAAGGAGAGCGGGAGGGGGAAAGAGACGGAGAGAAGAAGAAAAGGAAAAAGTTGTTACAAATCAGTGTCATCCATGAACTCTGATGTGGACCAGAGGTGGACCTGCCAAAGCCTGGTCATTATCAGTAGGTGTAATAACACTCAGCTCCACACAGCTACATGTCTTAAACAAGGGAGTGAAACTGAGTTTAAACAGAGACTGATAAGGCACTGCCATACTGTGTTCGATCTTGTCTAGCCATCTTGTCTCGAGGACCACAATGGAAATAAGTCCCAGACTTTGTGTGTTATCCTCTGATTGTATTTATGTGCATGTATGGCTTTTTCAAGTTTTATGTGTGCTTGTTTTTTAAAATGGTTGAATTAATAAACTAAATGGAGTCACAGACAGTATGAGACAGACAGAGAGGTTCAGTGAGAGACAGATGTGTGTTTACTCAGGAACACGTATGTCTGGGAAGGAACACACTTCCACCAATTCTTCCAGTGTTGGGTGAGGTCTGGGAAGGAACACACTTCCACCAATTCTTCCAGTGTTGGGTGAGGTCTGGGAAGGAACACACTTCCACCAATTCTTCCAGTGTTGGGTGAGGTCTGGGAAGGAACACACTTCCACCAATTCTTCCAGTGTTGGGTGAGGTCTGGGAAGGAACACACTTCCACCAATTCTTCCAGTGTTGGGTGAGGTCTGGGAAGGAACACACTTCCACCAATTCTTCCAGTGTTGGGTGAGGTCTGGGAAGGAACACACTTCCACCAATTCTTCCAGTGTTGGGTGAGGTCTGGGAAGGAACACACTTCCACAGCGGTGGGTGAGTGACAGTGATTAGGAGAGATCTCCCTGGGGGTCCCACATGGCACCACACATCACTGCTCTACTCAGGAAGCTAATGTCTCACTTGCCTCATGCCTCTATAGCACCGTTTATACCTGGTTCTAACATGTGTCCTTTGTCCTGATCCTGTCCACATTCTGATTGTGCCCCACATTTTTAGACGGGTGTAGATGACTAAAGGATGCATTAAACTGATTGTGATCAGGTCTTCCTGACCACCTCCTGTAAGATAGATATCCAGACACATTGTGTAGACAGATCTGGACAGTGAAACCATTTAAATCATCATTATCCCACCCTCTAAAATCATTGACATGTGGCATCAATATGTGTCTTAAAATAAATAAATACATTATTTTGAAAGAATATCTGGACAAAGGACGCATGTAAGTGTAACCGATGTGAAATGGCTAGCTAGTTAGCGGGGTGTGCGCTAATAGCGTTTCAATCGGTGACGTCACTTGCTCTGAGACCTTGAAGTAGTTGTTCCCCTTGCTCTGCAAGGGCCGTGGCTTTTGTGGAGTGATGGGTAACGATGCTTCGAGGGTGGCTGTTGTCAATGTGTGCAGAGGGTCCCTGGTTCGAGCCCAGGTAGGGGCGAGGAGAGGGACGGAAGCTATACTGTTACATAAGCACTAGGTATAAACCAGGCTTATCTCTATGTTGGTCCACTACAGAGTTGGCTCCTTATAGCTCAAAATGCCCTAATAACAGTAGTGTGTATTTTCAGAGGAGGCTGGTGGGAGGAGCTACAGGAGGATGGGCTCATTGTATTGGCTGGAATGGATTATTGGATCGGTACGAAACATATGGAAACCACGTTTGACTCTATTCCATTCCAGGCATTACAATGAGCCCGTCCTCCAATAGCTCCTCCCACCAGCCTCACTGATTACCGCCTAGAAGTATTCATTGAATCAAAATAGGGCACAAAATAACATGTTTTTGTTTGGACACAATCGGAATAGTAAATAACATATTATGGTCTTTCTGGTGTATTATTGACCATTCTTTACTTTGTAGAAAATCACCAAGTCATTACAAGGGTTTTTAGATCATCCCAGTAATGGTAATTGCTACACAATACATGTTTTATAACAGACAATGGTGCCTGTAACTTTTATTCTTCTTCGTCTGACCGGCAGAGTGATGTCTCCCAAGTGGCACAGCGGTCTAAGGCACTGCATCTCTGTGCTAGAGGCATCACTACAGACCCCTGTTCGATTCCAGGCTGTATCACAACCGGCTGTGATTGGGAGTCCCATAGGGCGGTGCACAATTGGCCCAGCGTCGTCCAGGTTAGGCCGTCATTGTAAATAAGAATTTGTTCTTAACTGACTTGCCTAGTTAAATAAAGGTTAAATAAACATTTCAAAAAGTCAACCCAGGTTCTTAAAGGAACAATCCACCCAAAACCACAAATTCCTATGATTTACAGTGTTAAATAACTCTAATATGTGAGAACAATATTTTTGTTGACAAATGATTCATTTTGTCATTATAACAAGGTTGGTAGCAACATGTGAATATCGTTGTGGAAATCTGTTGCAGATCAAGTCGACTACAAAACCCCCAATGCAATGCTCTCTCTGGACTGGCTGGCTAGTTAGCTAGGTATCTACTAGTCAGCAAACGTAGCTACACACAATAATACTAACGTCAATATCAGCATGCGAAGTAGCTAGCTACCTGTAAAATCACCTAAAGAAACCGTAATTTACGAGTACAATCTCAACCATGTTCAAATTGCAGTTCCTCTCAGTCTACCTCAGATCCCAGGGTGTAGACGTTGTTATGGTAACAACGGCCCTTTCACACAGACACACAAGGCGCATTGGGTGTAGGGTTGCCAGGTCTAGCGAAATTCTCCAGCGAATGACTACTCAAAACCCGATCAAAAGGCCTGGAAACAATGACCATATTTTGTTTTTCGCTGCAAGAGAGGAGTTGCCACATGTATCCAAAAATATGTCAAATAAGCTAGCGCTGTTAGTTTGTTGTTCTCACATCACTTGTCATGACGTGCAAAGCTCTACTCTGTCACGTGACTCAGCTGCCTGCTATAGCACTCTTCCAACACAGGTTTGACGTCAAAACACTTAAGACACACCCTCTCCCCTCAGCTCTCAAATTAAGTGGACACTTCTGATGACGTATCATGACGTCTGACGAGTATACGCTTGCAGGGCAAGGGGCGAGGGCGGAAGGAATACTCTAACAAAAAAGCTGTTAGAATTGAGGTCCTTGTGTAATGTGATATTGTACCCCCAGCCCAATTGTCCTTTATTATATATAATTGTGTTCCCACATGTACTTCCTGTATTGATTTGTTAATAAAAAATAAATAAAAATTGAGAAAAAAAAAAAGAGGGAGGAAGGAATGATTAAAAAAAATGGAAGACCCATGGTAGGAAATTCGTCACTCGTTCATCCCGCGATGATTGTGTTTTCTGCCACAGGTAGCTTGTGGGTGCTTTATATGCGCTATAGTCAATTACGAGTGCATGTCTACTTATATTAAATATATCATCATTAATTTACACCTACAGTATGATAGCTACCATTAGTTAGCTAACTAACGTTAGCCTGCCTAGCTGGAACTTCTGAAGAAGGAAAATGTTTTAATTCTACAATTTCCAAAAGATAATCAAACAAAAACATATTGAATTTTTACGAGACGTTTGTGCCATGTGCATTAGTATAACAATTTCTAACTTTTTTGCATTCGTTTTAACTTACACTTGTATGTTGACTTCTCCATTGATATAGTTTTTACGTTTTTGCGGACTTTTCTTAGCAGATGTACAATCGTAGCAAATTGAATTATGGGGAGTTTCAGGCCCTGGAGTTAACATAATTGTACACTCGCAAAGCCGACCAAAAACAAGGGCTGAGGGGCTTACGTTGCAAACTTCCCTTGCTTGGCCAATCATTTGGATCACCCTCCAAGATGGCGACAGGGATTCTCCCAAGGGCATAAGGCGAGGGTAAGTGGACGAGGGTGTGTCTTTTAAGTGTTTGGAATGCATCTGTTTGGACCGTAGAGAGTGGCAGCATTCCAAACACTTAAAAGACACAGCCTCTCCTCTCAGTCCTCAAATTAAGTGGACACTTCTGATGACGTACCATGACGTCTGACGAGTTTACACTTGCGGGGCAAGGGAGGAAGGAATTCATTTTAAATGAACCGCCCTTGTCCGGAAATTCATCACTCGTTCGGCCTGCAACGATTGTGTTTTCAGCCACCGGTAGCTTGTCGGTGCTTTATATGCGCTACAGTCAATTATGATTGCATCATATCTTGGCTAGAAGACCACGCATCTGCAGACATCGAATATTAGCCATCCTACTATATCAGGTAAATCTAAAATTACAATGTATAAGTGTGATGTCAGGAAACGTTATGTGCGCAAGTTAACGTTTCCAAAAAGCTAAACGAACAAAAACATCATTACATGTTTGAGCCGTCATGTGCATTAGTAGCACAATTTCGAACTTATTTACATTTGTTTTTACTTACGCTTGTATGTTGACTTCTCCATATTAATGTTGGTTTTAAGTTTTGGTGGACTTTTCTTAGCGGATGTACAATCATCGGGAATTGAATTATGGGGAGTTTCAGGCCAGGAGTGAACATAATTGTACACTTGCAAAGCCGACTAAAAACGAGGGCTGAGGGGCTTGCATTGCCAACTTCCCTAATCATTTGGACCAATGACAAAGATGGCCACAGGGATTCCCCTAAGGGCATAAGGCGAGGGTAAGTGGAGGAGGGTGTGTCATTTATGAGTTTGAAACGCAGCCTGAGGGTGACTTCCAGAGAATGGGGAGAGGATCAATAAACCCATCAATTTTGGGGGACACACACTTGACTTGAATGATGCAATTCATGTTCTACTTAAGAAATAAGGCCAGAGGAGGTGTGGTATATGGCCAATATACCACGGCTAAGAGCTGTTCTTGGGCACAAAGCAACGCTATTATAAACTGTTTACCAAAATAATTAGAGCAGCAAAAATTACATTTTACATTTACATTTAAGTCATTTAGCAGACGCTCTTATCCAGAGCGACTGGTCTTGTCATACCCGTGGTATACTTAAGTGATAATGCCCGAGAAGCCGGTGTTTGGAGGATATATAGGCACAGGTGTTGTTAACTTTAACTCCTACATGTACATATTACCTCAACTACCTCGACTAACTTGTGCCCCCACACATTGACTCTGTGCCAGTACTCCCTGTATACAGCCTTGCTAATGTTATTTTACCGCTGCTCTTTAATAATTTGATATTTTTATTTAAAAAATGTACTTATTTGTTACTTAACACTTAATTTTCTTAACTGCATTGTTGGTTATTTATTTATTTCACCTTTATTTAACCAGGTAGGCAAGTTGAGAACAAGTTCTCATTTACAATTGAGACCTGGCCAAGGTAAAGCAAGCAGTTCGACACATACAACAACACAGAGTTACACATGGAGTAAAACAAACATACAGTCAATAATATAGTAGAAAAATAAGTCTATATACAAAGTGAGCAAAGGAGGTGAGATAAGGGAGGTAAAGGCAAAAAAGGCCATGGTGGCGAAGTAAATACAATATAGCAAGTAAAACACTGGAATGGTAGATTTGCAGTGGAAGAAAGTGCAAAGTAGAAATAGAAATAATGGTGTGCAAAGGAGAAAAATAAATAAATACAGTAGGTGAAGAGGTAGTTGTTTGGGCTAAATTATAGATGGGCTATGTACAGGTGCAGTGATCTGTGAGCTGCTCTGACAGCTGGTGCTTAAAGCTAGTGAGGGAGATAAGTGTTTCCAGTTTTAGAGATATTTGTAGTTCGTTCCAATCATTGGCAGCAGAGAACTGGAAGGAGAGGCGGCCGAAGGAGGAATTGGCTTTGGGGGTGACCAGAGAGATATACCTGCTGGAGCGCGTGCTACAGGTGGGTGCTGCTATGGTGACCAGCTAGCTGAGATAAGGGGGAACTTTACCTAGCAGGGTCTTGTAGATGACCTGGAGCCAGTGGGTTTGGCAACAAGTATGAAACGAGGGCCAGCCAACGAGAGCATACAGTTCGCAGTGGTGGGTAGTATATGGAGCTTTGGTGACAAAACAGATGGCACTGTGATAGACTGCATCCAATTTATTGAGTAGGGTATTGGAGGCTATTTTGTAAATGACATCGCCTAAGTCGAGGATCGGTAGGATGGTCAGTTTTACGAGGGTATGTTTGGCAGCATGAGTGAAAGATGCTTTGTTGCGAAATAGGAAACCAATTCTAGATTTAACTTTGGGTTGGAGATGTTTGATGTGAGTCTGGAAGGAGAGTTTACAGACTAACCAGACACCTAGGTATTTGTAGTTGTCCACATATTCTAAGTCAGAACCATCCAGAGTAGTGATGCTGGATGGGCGGGCAGGTGCAGGCAGCGATCGGTTGAAGAGCATGCGTTTAGTTTTACTTGTATTTAAGAGCAGTTAGAGGCCATGGAAGGAGAGTTGTATGACATTGAAGCTCGTCTGGAGAGTAATTAACACAGTGTCCAAAGAAGGGCCAGAAGTCTACAGAATGGTGTTGTCTGCGTAGAGGTGGATCAGAGACTCACCAGCAGCAAGAGTGACATCATTGATGTATACAGAGAAAAGAGTCGGCCCAAGAATTGAACCCTGTGGCACCCCCATAGAGACTGCCAGAGGCCCGGACAACAGGCCCTCGGATTTGACACACTGAACTTTATCGGAGAAGTAGTTGGTGAACCAGGTCCAGACAATCATTTGAGAAACCAAGGCTATTGAGTCTGCCGATGAGGATGTGGTGATTGACAGAGTCGAAAGGTTAAGGGCTTGTAAGTAAGCATTTCACTGTTAGGTCTACACCTGTTGAATTCGGCGCATGTGACAGTTAACATTTGATTTATGGGATTAAACTTCGCTCTGAAGCCGGCAGCGTTGCTGGCTCGGTCAAAGTGATTATCGGAGGGTCTAATTAGCCCCTACCTACACCCTCCATAATTTTCACTCCTCCAGTTTTGGGACACTTGTGCATAGGGTGGAGACACACGGGAACGTGCAAATGGAGGGCTGAGGGGAAGGGGTTGATTTGGGATTCAGCGACACACACCTCTCTGGCCCTGCCCCCCACTCACTCAATCAGCAACAGCCTGCCTCACTGCCTGATAGTCAGCAGCAGCAGGTCGCACTGTCACAGTGAAAATAATAATAAAAAATATAAAAAATTATGAGAAATGTCATGGCTGACGCGGTGCAATTTAGAAGTAGCCCAAAAACCCGCAATCAATACATTTTCACCCGTGACATCGTTTTCAAAGTAGCCCAACTGCTAGAAAACTATGGTCATGGCAACCCTGATTGCATAATGGTACTTGATGGAAAAACTGAGATGAATAATTTGGTACACTGTTTAGATTGAGCACATCTAAGCGAGATATATACTTTGTCATGACGATATAAACGGATGGAACTGTTCTAGACCAAGCGGATCTCAAACCCTTTGTGGCCGGGGACCCCTTTTGTGATAGCAAATTCATCAGGGACCCCTCAATCAGAACACAACTCGAGTGCGTTCTGATAGCCTATAAGGAGTTTTACTATGACGTCTGAAATCCATGGCTGGACGAACCAGGTCTCGGGCCCGGGGAGAGAACATTTTAAAAGCCTGCCTCTTGGCACTTTTCAAGCTAATTTCCTTCAATTCTACACATTTTGTCATGGGGCAGAGATATTTGTTGTTGTTGCAGCTTTAAAGCGAATATCCTGCAATTCTACACATTTTGCCATGAGGCAAAGAGAAAACATTGCAGTTTTAAAGCTTAAATTACAGTGCATTTATGTATAAAAATATATATACATTGGGGGAATAGTATTGAGTCGAAAAGTGGATAATTAGGAGTACTGTGGATACAAATATCCCTGTGAGCCAGGCCCATGTTGCCCAGGGTTAAGAACATACATTGTAGATGAATAATATTACATTGTCTTGTATTATTACACACTTTAAGAACATATTCCATGGATCCCTTGGCCAAAAGTAGTTTAATCTGTTAGTAATATTCATAAAAAAATGCAATGTATAATTAAAAAAAAAAACGTTTTAAAAGAAATTATATATATATAATATTTTGAGATCTGGCCGCAGACCCCCTGCAGTACCTCCGCGGACCCCACTTTGAGAACTCCTGTTCTAGATAAGTATGCCCATACCATCGATTGGCTGATTTGGCAATCTGGAGTGCAGGTAATTGTTTTTTATTTACATTTTAGTAATTTAGCAGACGTTCTTATCCAGAGCAACTTACAGCAGTGAGCGCATACATTTTTTTAAGCGTTATGAAATGTGATATTGTCTTATCCCCTATCTCCAGTGATTAGAACCTTATAGGTTTGACAAGTTCCTACACGATTTCATAGACGGACCACTTAGAAGTTAAATCATGGTGAAAATAGTTATTTTACACACTCATAGAACATACACTATCCTCAAACTGACAGGAGTTTCATGTTTCACTTCTGGGGGTGGATTATCCTTTTAACCCTACGTGGTTCAGCTGTGCTCTCAGCATCACTAATCACAGCTGTCAGAAATACAGGGAGCTGACTCTCTCTCCGACTTCCTCTACAATAACTGAATAAACAATCCCTACTACTGTACCTCCATTCTGTCTCCACCAGGATCTGTCTCTGTCTGCATCAGACCTATGATCCTATCCCCAGATGGTTCCCTACTAGCCCTGCTCCTCTCTCAATCCATCCCTCCTTTAAACCTCTACCTCCTGGCACTTCTCCCCCTCCACTTCTCTACCTCCACTTCTCTCCCTCCTCTTTCAATCTCATCCTCCTTGCATCCCCTCTCTCCTCCACATGACAGGTACATATCACCAGGGCTGTCAATCAGCAGGCCACTGGTGAGAGAGGCCATGTTGACTGACAGATACGCTCACACTACAGAGAGAGACGGGGAGGAGGGAGAGAGGATGGATCGGTACAAGGGATGAGGTAGTGTTGAGTGAGAGTAATTGGAGGGAGGAGAAAGGAGGGATGTATGTAAATGTGAGAGAGAAAGAGAGCGAGAGAGAGATGAATCAGGGGAGTAAAAGTGAGCAAGAGAAAGAAAGCGAGAGAGGAAGTAGCAGAATAATACCCTTTATAGACAGAACGCCACTACAGTAACATTTCGATAGCAACAACTGATAACCTTTAAGACAATTTTAAAAAGTGCAGCATCAAAAGCGTCTGTACCTTTTCTGACAGTAGAATTCTGCTCCGGCATAGAATGTTCTGTATTGTTTCCCTGACGACAATAAACGTTCCTGATTGCTGTGTTGTTTTTATGCTGTTTTTTTTATGGTGGGGAAGCTAGATGTGTTTTCTTTCTACTAAATGTCTTGGTAAGTCACAGTATTTAATGAACTTTTAACATAATTTTTTTAGGAGAGAGTGGTCTGCGCGCAGGCAGCAGGCAGGCTGGTTACGAGCAGGCATCTCAAGATTATTATTTACAGTTCGCCTAATGATTGATGTTAGTCCCACTTCAGAAGTGGCATTCCTTTATAGACAAGTAAAATGCCCGTTTAGTGGCGCTTCGAATTTCCAGAGAAGGTTTCGTGTCAGCATTTCAAAAGCTGTAGTATATGTACCCTTACAGACAAACATGCCGTAGCCGAGGAGCTTTCAAGGTTCCACATTCCATATGTCTGAAAAGGGTATCAGTGTGAGAGACACAGAGAGAGACAGAGAGACACAGAGAGAGAGAGACAGACACAGAGCGAGAGAGACACACAGAGAGACAGAGAGAGAGAGAGACAGAGAGAGAGATGCGAGGGAGATTGTGAGACGTCATGTAGAGGGAACTGAGAGGCATTTGGATAATAAAGATAGCCTCTGTGCTCATCAGAGCTCTAGGGAGACACCAGCCAAGGCTGCAGATTCCTCCCTCCCTGCACTAGACTAGCAAACGGCAATGACAGCCATACTGCCTCCCTCCCACACACAACACAATATCTCCCCTTTAAACGGTCTTCCTGTAGCTCATCATCACACTCATACATACCCAGCACAGATAAAGCCTAAAGTGTGTGTGTGTGATGCAGTCTGTTCTCTGTCTGATAAAGCCCAGAAAGTCACCTTGAATCATATCTGTGATAAACAACTTGTCTTTCAACCTCTGTCCCACCCTCACTCTCTCACAGTGGGAAGAAGCTAACTTCCTGCAATTATACACATTTCATTTTGCCAGTGAAAAAATGTGCAGTTTTTTAGAGCTAATCTCATACTATTCTATACCTTTTGCCATGGGGCAGAGAGTGAATGTTGCAGTTCTATAGCTAATCTAATGCTATTCTACACATTTTGCCATGAGGCTGAGAGAAAATGTTGCAGTTTTAGAGCTAATTTCCTGAAATTCTACACATTTTGCCATGGGGCTGATGGAAAACCAGGGGGCCCCCAACACCCCAGGGGCTGCGGGGGGTTGTGCTATGCCAGTGCTCTCACTAACACACTGATGGGAACAGGAGAATATTAGAAGATTGGGCTATGGATTGGTGTTGGTCGTGGGATAGGGAAAATAAATTGTGTTGGGGTGGGATAGGGTTAGTGTTGGGTTCACTGACGGTACAATACCATATGAGTATTAGCCAGAGGGCTATCCTGCCTCTCTCTCTCTCACCTGGAAAATACTGGCTCCATATGGCGTCCTCCATGCATTCAGCAGATTGTCCTTCCCTGTGCTCACAAACCACTTGCCTGAAACGCACACGTTATACTTCAGAGTTAGCTGATGTATCCAAGCACTATACATCTCATTAGCATAAGTATGCAAGTTAGTAGAGTGTATGTGAGTGTCAGTCAGAGTTCTGAGCTGGTACGTACCACAGGAAGCAAACTTGAGGGAGAGCACACAGCTCTCGTGGAGATGCAGCTGGTACTTGTCTGGTTTGGAGACATGCAGCACTTCTACATTACTGCTCTCCATGCCCACTGCCAGCCACTCTCCTGTAGGACAGTAGCCCAGAGAAAAGATCTGGAGGGAGGGAGAGGATGAGAGAGAGAGAGAGAGAAAGTTCATTACACGACTGAACGGAGCTCATCTGACAAAGATTATCATCTGCATCATCATGGAGATATGATACAACAGAGAGGAGCAGAGTGACTGGTCTGAAATTGAGGCTGATAGCTACACTATCATATTAAGGTGAAGTCTTCTCAGAAAGACAGTCCTGAGTCGGTCAGAGCTAGCGTTAGCTAATCTCACAACATCTCAGGTGTTCCATCAGTACCTGTGAGGTGAAGTCGTGCTGCTGCAGCTGTCGTCCCTCTCTCAGGTCCCAGCAGCGTACTGTGTTGTCCAGCCCCCCCGTCCACAGTTTGGTCCCATCGTTGGAGATGTCAATACAGCTGGCCCCGTCAGTGTGGCCCTGGAACTGCCTGGGGAGCACAGAAATACAATCAACATCAACCCAGAGCCATTCAGATGTGATCCATAGTCATCTAGCCCACTGCCCTGCTCTCTTCCCCTCTACCATTCTCCCCTCCTCTCCACTCTCCTGCCCTACCCTCTCACTCTACTCTTATGCGCTCTCCTCCCCCTCTACCCTCCTCTCTTCTGCTGCCCTGGCTGTGCAGGTCCCAGACCCTGATGTCCCCCCCCCACCTCTCTACCCCTCCTAACCTCCTCCTATTTATCCCCCTCTCCTCCTTACCCCCTTCTCCTCTCCTTACCTAACCAGGGTCTGGTTGTGCATGTCCCAGACTACGATGTTTCCCCCCTTTCCTAACCTCATCTTCCTCTTTATCCCCCTCTCGTTCTCCTCTCCTTACCTAACCAGGGTCTGGTTGTGCAGGTCCCAGACTACAATGTTTCCGTCGCTGCAGCAGGAGAAGCAGACCTTGTTGTCGGGGGAGATGGCCAGAGCGTAGCAGGCCGGGGCAGAAGACGTCAACTCCGCCTTGATGCGGGGAGTGGGTGTGGCCAAGTCCCAGATTGACAGTGTGCTAGCCTCGCCTCCAACAATGAGTGTCCGCCCATCAGGGAGAATCTTACAGGAGCGGATGTAGTTATCCCTGTTCTGATTGGTGGAAAGAGAGAACATATGTACTGGAAAGCTAAAACAATCAATATGATTGGTTAAGCCTTTTATAGTTTGTGTCCACTCACCAGACAGTCGAGCTGGGCCATGGCACTCTTGCTGCCAGGCTGGCTGATGTCCCACACCTTGACACAGCCCTTGCCGCCGGTGTAGACGTGGCGTGTGGAGGTGCTGATGGTGACGGCACACACCACCTCTCCATGGTTCAGAGTGTGGATCTGCCGGGCGTGCCGCGGGATGCCCGGGCCCAGCAGGGCGTCCGGAGGGAAAGGCACCGGCTGCATCTGTCCATCCGCACTTACATGGAAAGAGTAGGCACTGGTGAGAGAGAGGAGGTAAACAGAGGGAGGGAAGTAGGAGAAAATGGAATGAGTGCCAACCACTGAAATGGAAATCTGTATATTATTACAAACAGTCATGCAAAAGCATTGAAGACTGTCAACCTCGCAATGGGAATGGCAATTGAGAAATATTCACCCAAACCTTGCTAATTGTTTTTACACAAAAGCCGCTGGCAGAATGCAAAAGGGAAGATTGTATTACAGGGGCCAGAGTAAGAGTGCTATTTCCAATGGCCAATCAGTTAGGGCCGGGACAATACCAGTATTGAGAACGTTAATATCGTGGGCAAGGAAACAAAACACAAAGCGGATTGAACTGCTTTAGGAAACAGACCTAATGATGGAAACAAACATCAATATGTTGTCATCCAAAGTCACCTTTATTTATTTTCCAAGCTATAACAGACAATATTTTACATAGAGCAGGTTTTTAAAGGACCAAAGAATTTGGTCTACTTCATATTTTCATTTTTGACATGAAAACGAAATATTGCGATACTGGTATCGTCCTGGCCCTACAATCAATAGCATAGCGATGCCAAGGTTGTTGTGTATTTTATATCTAAATTGGGAGAGCTTGCTGCTTGCCCCAGCTAAAACAACAACGACGGTTCTCTATGTTTGGATGGAGGAGAGGAGCGACGTACGGTTTTCCCCCAGAGGATCCACCAGGCAGTGAGGAGGACAGCCCTGGGGCCCTGAGGTGGGACCGAGACTCATATGCCACCTGGAGAGCCTAGGAGGAGGACCAAGACAGGAGGATTACTAAAAGAATCATCCTGTGTTGTAACAGTTCAATCTCAGTAAATCCTAATCTTATCAAATTCAGTGAAATCTTGACAATTCATCCAGCATAGGCTTTCAAACCAGTTACTACCACAGAAAACATTGTCAAAACAGAATAAGATTGTAAGTTTTGTTTTAAACCAGTGATGCATATTTTCCATGCTTCAGGGTCACAGTGTTTAGACTTTGTTTCCTCATAATTAGTAATTGATTCACACCTGGACAACCAGGTGGGTGCACTAACTGGCCAATTTGGGACATAATTGATCAATTAAGTGCCAGGAAGAGACAAAGACGATAGACAATGCAGCCCTTGAGGTCTGGAGTTGTGGACACCTGTTTTAAACAGAGAGATGAGTGAGGTGTGCTAAAGAACTCACCAAGGGGCTGCGGGTGTAGGCGCTGGCGCTGGCGGCAGCGCTGATCTGGGGCGAGAAGCCCCCGGGACTGGCTAGCTCCCCATTGACGCCTGCGTGGGACACCCCCCCAAATTGAGCCGGGTACAAACTGGGGGGCACAGACAGAGGACTGCGGAGAGCTAGGGGGGTGAAGAGAGGGTGGATGAGAACATTTTAGGTCACGGAGGACCAGAGGGGTCAGACAGGTGGGGTCTACAGAGAGTTGTGTTGGTGATATCTTATACTATAACATGTCTTTATTGCTTTTGGCTGATCAACAGTACCACAGGAGCACATTATCACAGTAGGGAGTAGGGGTGAGTTCTAATGGTATTATGAGCAGAATAAAAGTATAATTATGGTATTACATGGCTATATGATCACAATAGATTAATAGGATGGTATAGCAGGGGTAAAATAACAGGGGCACAGACAGAAGGTATGAAAGACAGACAGGTGTGTCTGACTCACCCAGAGGGTCAGCGGAGGAGGCAGCCCTGCTGACCAGGCGGAGGCAGGACGTACTGGGGCCGGCGGGGCCGGGGGTAAGAGCCTCATGGTGAGACGGGGACGGGGTGCTCGACTTAGACAACGAAGACCCAGACTTCTCCACCTAAAGAGAGGTAACGAGATGCAGTCATGATACACCTTCATACAGATAAGTAAGTGATAATACTTTAATTTGTTGATGTTGGGCACAATGTTAATGCTTGACAATGAATGTATAATACCTGTGCTGGATCCTTGGCCTTGCCCGGTGTGGGGCTGCATGGTAGGGGGGAGGACGGGACCTCGCCGGGGCTCCTGGGGGACCCTGGTAACTCCTTCCTCAGGGTGGGGGCCCGGTCCAGACCGTTCCCGTGGGGGGAGTGAGGGGGGCTGCCTGCGGGAGACGTGGGCTCCTGTGTACATAGACAGATAAGGGACTCCAGGTCACCCCAAAACAATAGCTTCACATTAGCTTTCAAAAATCTCTAAAGCTGTAAGATTATAGACGTTATAGATTACTATAGTGTCCGTATGGATTTAAGCACAAGTGTGTATGAGGCCTGTACGGTACTGTAAGTCAAACCCAGCAGACTGTCTACATCCCAGTCACAGCCACCCCAATAAAACCATTCCCATCTTCTCCCAGTGTGCTGCAGTCAGCACATCTCCTGTAGCTGTCTGAGTAGAACACACATCCACAGACTGTACTACAACAATCCCCAGAGACATTCCCACTCTCACACCCATTAAGAACATCTGTCAAATTCTCAAATTGTTCTGTATGCAAAAATCACACAAGAGACTTTCCCGCTTTTGTGCATTGTGCTGCGCAGTACCAAATGCAGAAAGCTTGGATAAAACATATATTTGGGTACACTGCATTAAGTATTTAAACAATTGAAAATATTCTGAGGGCATAAATAAAGGAAACAGACTGGTGCTATCTGATGAGAGGAGGGGGTCTGTGTGCGTGTTCCAGAGCTGTGTTCAACAGGGAGAGACTTTACTCACTAGGAAAGGAGAGATCAGCAGCTCCTCATAACTCAGTGATTGGTGTCCTCATTATGAAATTATCAATTTTACCCTGTACATTTAAAAATGACCAAATACACTGATTTGTTTAAAGCAAAACTACCAAAACTATTGCTGATGGTGAACCTGAACAATCAATTATATTGGAAGACTTAGCAGGTAGGCTATAGCCAGATGACAGTTGTCTCCGGTAGCTTACTTTTATTCCGCTACATTTTCAGCAGCACATAGATGTCAATAACCTAGCAAATTACATAGGTTGTCACTCAACTAATAAAACCTAACAACACACAAGCCATTTTAGTATTTGAATGCTGAAGGTGCCACGCAGATTTGCAAGATCAGGAACAGGCAGCCTACTTCATGTTTGTCAGCGCGCGAAGCTGGGCACAGAACCCAGTTTGACCAGGCTACTGATACTGCCTGGGGTTGTTCAGCATGCAAACTGATCAATGACTCACTTTTCACTTTCAAACACTTTCACTTTCAAACACTTTCACTTTACACTGAAGGAGAGAGGATGCATCAGCTGTCACAAAAGATTAGGTATTTTCGAAAGATAGGAAAAATGTCATATTTTTGGGGGTGACAAATTGTTTATTTTATCATTTTTTTCTTTGGGGAGGGCTACAGGTACACAACGCAAACTCATACAATCTCATACTCTGTTCGCATTTTCCTGTTGGCTAATGCTCAAAAAGAAAAAAAACATCCCAAAAAAGGTACAGAAATATAAAGTACTGATCATTTTGATCATATTACAGAATCAAAAAGTAACAATAAACCCTGTTTGCAAAGGAAAATAAAAACAAAAGTTAGTCTCCACGCCCAACATCTCACTGTGGATAACTCTAATGATAGAACTTCTAGTAGTAACTGCATCCACTGGTGAATTGAGAGAGAGGTGATTGCCATCTAATAGCCAACATCTGTTTTGCAGCAGTGCTGCCTGCCAGCAGTAATTGTCTCTGATTAATTAGGAGATTCAAGAAACTATCATCGTTAAGTAACATAGTACAGTGCATTCGGAAAGTATTCAGACCCCATCCCCTTTTCCACATTTTGTTACGTTACAGCCTTCTTCTGAAAGGGATTAAATTCATTGTTTTCCTCATTAATCTACACACAATACCCCATAATGACAAAGCAAAAACAACTTTTTAGAAATGTTTGCAAATGTATAAAAAAATATATATATATATTTACATAAGTATTCAGACCCTTTGCTATGAGACTCAATTGAGCCTAGGTGCATCCTGTTTCCATTGATCATCCTTGAGATGTTTCTACAACTTGAATGGAGTCCACCTGTGGTAAATTCAATTGATTGGACATGATTTAGAAAGGCACACGCCTGTCTATATAAGGTCCCACAGTTGACAGTGCATGTCAGAGCAAAAACCAAGCAATGAGGTCAAAGGAATTGTCCGTAGAGCTCCGAGACAGGATTGTGTCGAGGTAAAGATCTGGAGTACCAAAACATTTCTGCAGCCTTGAAGGTTCCCAAGAACACAGTGGCCTCCATCATTCTTAAATGGAAGAAGTTTGGAACCACCAAGACTCTTTCTAGAGCTGGCTGTCTGGCCAAACTGAGCAATCGGGGGAGAAGGGACTTGGTCAGGGAAGTGACCAAGAAGCCGATGGTCACTCCGACAGAGCTCCAGAGTTCCTCTGTGGAGATGGGAGAACCTTCCAGAAGGACAAGCATCTCTGCAGCACTCCGCCAATCAGGCCTTTATGGTAGAGTGGCCAGATGGAAGCCACTCCTCAGTAAAAGGCACATGACAGCCCGCTTGGAGTTTGCCAAAAGGCACCTAAAGGACTCTCAGACCATGAGAAACAAGATTCTCTGGTCTGATGAAACCAAGATTGAACTCTTTGGCCTGAATGACAAGCATCACGTCTGGAGGAAACCTGGCACCATCCCTACGTTAAAGCATGGTGGTGGCAGCATCATGCTGTGGGGATGCTTTTCAGCGGCAGAGAATAGGACACTAGTCAGATGAACGGAGCAAAGTACAGAAAGATCCTTGATGAAAACCTGCTCCAGAGCGCTCAGGACCTCAGACTGGGGTGAAGGTTCACCTTTCAACAGGACAACGACCCTAAGCACACAGCCAAGACAACACAGGAGTGACTTTGGGACAAGTCTGCCAAATGTGCTTTTTTTCTTTGCCATTATGGGGTATTCGGTGTAGACTGATGAGGAGAAATAAATGTTTTATCAATTTTCGAATAAGGCTGTAACGTAACAAAATGTGGAAAAAGTAAGGGGTCTGAATACTTTCCAAATGCACTGTACATGCAAAGCATTGAATATTTACATTCATGTACTTTGAAAGGAATTTTGTAACTTTGTCCCAGAAGCATTTAACTGCAGTGCCTACCTGATTTAGGGGACACAGTGAACAGTTGGGAGTTGGGGCCAATTTCTTCGTAAAATGTTTCCTTGGTGTTAAATACAGTCTGTGAACAAACTTAAAGTTTATAAATTGATGGTTCAGATTACTGGATGCCATGGCCATGTTTCCATATTCTGTTCCAATAAAGGGTTGTTCAGATTCACTTAGATCTAACCCATACCTTTTAATGGCTAGCTCAGAATATGAGCTTTCCAAAAGTTGTTTATTGACATCAGTCCTTTTGGGAGCCCAGATAATTGATGTATATTTCACATAATTGGATGGTTCGGTATTTGGGTTTCCCAAGGGACTCCATAGGACAGCGTTGCTGACCTAAGTTGTAAATATAGAAAAAAGAAGTTGCCTGTTAATGTTTATGTGTATTTCAATCTTGGAATGTTTTCAAACCAGTACTATCCATGATATCGACAAGGGTACGGATTACACATTTGAACCATTGGAAAGGCCGCCCTCCAGATCGCAAGGTATTATTGTGAAATATTGGAGTATGGGCATGCCATTTTGATTTCAACTTACATTGTTTTAAAATGTTGCGCAAAATAGAGATTGTGTGAGCAATAGTAGGACCAAAGCGTAGTTTACATTGTTTAAACAGACGGATTTTGATGGGGATTTTTGTTTTATGTTAATTTGATTTCCGCGGAGCCACGGAAATTGTAGGAGAAGGATTAAGTGGCATATCAGTGAAGACCACCTCTTCCAAGGCAATAGGAGACACCATTAATCTCTCTATACTCAGTCAGGGAGCGGAAGAATAATGTCTAAACCAATTTAGGATGGGGAAAAATGCTAGTGCCTGGAAATACAATTTCAAGTTTGGTACGGATAGTCCTCCTACTTCTTTCCCTCTTAATTTTATCTGGGATCACTTACATTGCCTTATTCATTTTTTTAAATCACACTATGGATTTCATCCCAAAAGCCAGAAGGGGGAGACATGGGAAGAATTGAATTTCAAAAATCCAGCCATGGCCATTTTTCATTTTGACAATACATATTCTGCTGGTTAAAGCAGCAGGGATGTTAGTCCATCTACTGAGGTCTGATTGAATTGATTTGAACATTCTGTTAAAGTTTCTAGCAATGGTTTTATATAAGGAAGAAAATCTATTACACCTAAATATTTAAAATGGGAAATTATTGGGATTCCAAAAGCAGAGATGGAGTCCTCCATCTGGGTCTTGAGAGGAAGTAAGGCTGATTTGGTTCGATTAATTTAATAACTTGAGATGAAGCTGAATTTATCGATGATCTTCAATGCATTTGGGAGTGATTGACATACATTGTCTAGATATAGTAAAATATTGTACACGTATAATGAGATGAAGTGATCAGGGAAATTGGTATTATTTCCTTCAATGACAAATTGCCTGGGCCAGGGGTTCCATGGATAATACAAATAACAAAGGAGAAATCAGATCGCCTTGTCTGTTGCTTATTGTGATTCTAAATGATCAGAGCAGATATTGCCTATAATATCTATGGCTGAGGGATTGGCATATTTAGTATTTTAATCATATTAATGAAATTGGAGGCCAATTCCCATATGTTCGAAGACAGACCAGAGATATGACCATTCTAGTCTATCAAAAGATTTTTCTGCAACAGGAGATAAAACAGCCCAAGGCGCTGTTGTTTCTGATGAAGCATTTAAGATATGTAATAGTCGACGGAGGTTTTCCGAGAATAAACGTTTTTTAACAAACCCACTTTGGGTAAGGAATTCTCAAGACGGGATGACAACATTTTGGAAAACGGTTTGATATCTGTGTTTATCAAGATAGGGAGCGATAGTGAGAACACTGGGTAGCATTCTTACCCTTAAAAAAAGAATAACTAAATTAGTGGTGTATTCACATCTCCCAAATGAACCTTTGTGAACGGCTGTGTTAATTTCAAGCAATAGTGGACCAAATTCATTCCCACATTTTAAATAGACCGATTTTCCTTTATTCATTCTACCCAATGCCCTTTTGAGTTCATTGAGAGAGATTTGGGTCCCAGCAAGGCGGCTTCCTCTGTTGAGAGAAGAGGAGTTCTTAATTATTTTAGAAAGGCCCTAGTCTGACATTGTGTGGATTTACAATCAGAAGTGTACAGTTCTTTATAGAAGCGGTATAATCTTTGATTAATTTGGGTTCTGATAGTAATTCCCCTGTTTCAGATTCAATAGTTGCTATATCAGCTAATTGATCATTACTGCATAGCTTATTGGCCAGTAAATGACTGGGAAGATTACAATGGAAGTAATGGTTGAGTCGAACTCGATGGATGGCAAATTCTGCTCTCGGTCTTATCAATAAATTAAGTTCTGTCTTGACTTTGGAAAGAGTAATAGTTACCTGGTCTGAAAATAGTATTTGTTGTGAATGCTCTAACGCAGTTAACAACATTTCCAATTCTGATATCTTCTTGAATTGTAATTTATTCAACCCAGATGAAAATGCAGTTGCCTTCTTTTTCATAAAACATTTGGTAGCATCCCATAGAATCCAGGAATCATCGGTTGAATTGTTATTGATCAATATGAATTAGTTTAGCTTTCATTTTAAATTGATCACAGAATGTAGGATTCTGTAGTAATGAAATGCTGAATCACCATCTTGTGGCTCTTTTAGGAGATAATACCATAAAATCGATTCAGGGGAATGTTTTAATTCCTGTTTGAGTAGACTTGTGTACTCATTTGCTTATGGATTATGTGCACGCCAGGCATCAATGATGTTGTAATCAGAAAGTATATACAGTTGAAGTCGGAAGTTTACATACACCTTAGCCAAATACATTTAAACTCAGTTTTCTGACATCAATTCCTGACATTTAATCCTAGTAAAAATTGCCTGTCTTAGGTAAGTTATCATCACCACTTTATTTTAAGAATGTGAAATGGCAGAATAATAGCAGAGAGAATGATTTATTTCAGCTTTTATTTCTTTTATCACATTCCCAGTGGGTCAGAAGTTTACATAAACTCAATTAGTATTTGGTACCATTGCCTTTAAATTGTTTAACTTGGGTCAAACGTTTCAGGTAGCCTTCCACAAGCTTCCCACAATCAGTTGGGTGAATTTTGGCCCATTTCTCCTCACAGAGCTGGAGTAACCGAGTCAGGTTTGTAGGCCTCCTTACTCGCACGTACTTCAGTTCTGCCCACAAATTTTCTATAGGATTGAGATCAGGGCTTTGTGATGGCCACTCCAATACCTTGACTTTGTTGTCCTTAAGCCATTTTGCCACAACGTTGGAAGTAAGCTTGGGGTCATTGTCCATTTGGAAGACCCATTTGCGACCAAGCTTTAACTTCCTGACTGATGTCTTGAGATGTTGCTTCAATATATCCACATAATTTTCCATCCTTATGATGCCATCTATTTTGTGAAGTGCACCAGCCCCTCCTGCAGCAAAGCACCCCCACAATATGATGCTGCCACCCCCGTGCTTCACAGTTGGGATGGTGTTCTTCGGCTTGCAAGCCTCCCCCTTTTTCCTCCAAACATAACGATGGTCATTATGGCCAAACAGTTCTATTTTTGTTTCATCAGACCAGAGGACATTTCTCCAAAAAGTACGATCTTTGTGCAGTTGCAAACCGTAGTCTGGCTTTTTTATGGCGGTTTTGGAGCAGTGGGCTTCTTCCTTGCTGAGCGGCCTTTCAGGTTATGTCGATATAGGACTCGTTTTATTGTGGATATAGATACTTTTGTGAAGATGCTGGAGGAAACAGGTACAAGGTCCTTTGCTGTTGTTCTGGGAAGGATTTGCACTTTTCGCACCAAAGTACAGAACGTGTCTCCTTCCTGAGCGGTATGACGGCTGTGTGGTCCCATGGTGTTTATACTTGTGTACTATTGTTTGTACAGATGAACGTGGTACCTTCAGGCATTTGGAAATTGTGAAGATGCTGGAGGAAACAGGTACAAGGTCCTTTGCTGTTGTTCTGGGAAGGATTTGCACTTTTCACACCAAAGTACAGAACGTGTCTCCTTCCTGAGCGGTATGACGGCTGTGTGGTCCCATGGTGTTTATACTTGTGTACTATTGTTTGTACAGATGAACGTGGTACCTTCAGGCATTTGGAAATTGCTCCCAAGGATGAACCAGACTTGTGGAGGTCTACATTCTTTTTCTGAGGTCTTGGCTGATTTCTTTAGATTTTTCCATGATGTCAAGCAAAGAGGGACTGCGTTTGAAGGTAGGCCTTGAAATACATCCACAGGTACACCTCCAATTGACTGAAATGATGTCAATTAGCCTATCAGAAGCTTCTAAAGCCATGACATCATTTTCTGGAATTTTCCAAGCTGTTTAAAGGCACAGTCAACTTAGTGTATGTAAACTTCTGACCCACTGGAATTTGAATACAGTGAATTATAAATTAAATAATCTGTCTGTAATCAATTGTTGGAAAAATGACTTGTGCCATGCACAAAGTAGATGTCCTAACCGAGTTGCCAAAACTATAGTTTGTTAACAAGAAATATGTGGAGTGGTTGAAAAAAAAAGTTTTAATGACTCCAACCTAAGTGCATGTACACTTCCAACTTCAACTGTATGTTGGAGAGCCTTGGTTGTGTGTGGACAGTAGTTTGTCTTATTAGATTTGTCCCGCATGTCCAAAATGGCATTCATGTCTGTCAGATGGAATTGAGTTAATTCTAACAATATGGTGTTCAGAAAATCAAAACATTTAGGATCATATGAATTTGGAGCGTACACATGAATAAAGGCAATTTTCGGTAAGAATGTAATATGAGCAAAACATTTTAGTGTACTGGCAATTTGTAACATTTGAATTGATTTTTTGACCGATGCATACTACATTTAGATGGGTTTGGGGTCTGCGGACCGATGGTGCACTTGTATCTGTTATAAAAAAAATGTTTTACTCCCTTTTCTCCCCAATTTCATAATATCCAATTGGTAGTTACAGTCTTGTCTCATCGCTGCAACTCCTGTACGGACTCGGGAGAGGCAAAGGTTGAGAGCCGTTTGCCCTCACAACCCATCCAAGCAGCACTGCTTCTTGACACAGTGCCCGCTTAACCTGGAAGCCAGTCACACCAATGTGTCAGAGGAAACACCGTACACCTGGTGACCATGTCAGCGTGCATGCGCCCAACCCGCCACAGGAGTCGCTAGAGCACGATGGGACAAGGACATCTCTGCCGGCCAAACCCTCCCCTAACTCGGACAATGCAGGATCTCTAGCGGCACAGCTAGCAACTGCGATGCAGTGCCTTAGACCACCGTGCCACTCGGGAGGCCCGATGCACTTGTATCTTAAACATTTGAATCGGGGACCCATCCGTATCGGTGAATTGTTACATTCCTAATATCACTCACTGTTTGTTTTCCTCTAGCATTTACATGGGGTCAGATGACGTTGCATGTAGAAAGGTGCTGATCTAAGGCCAGTTTAGCCTTTTCCCTCTGACGGGTTTGGTTAGAATTGGGAGAGGGTAAGCTCATCCAAGATCTGTGCCTACGTGTGACTTGGTTATTCTTACTTCATTAGAGACATCAACCACCAGGTTATCCTCACTCTTGTCCCCATCACTGTCCTAAGAGACACAGAGGAGAGAATGTCAGGTACACACTCTCTCTCACGTAAACAACATTGCCCACCCTTCACGTCTTCCCTCTGTCAGCCATACACACAGACTAACACACACACTACACCCACCCAGGCTTGCACACATACACAGATATGCCCACCCCTCCCTCCCGTTCTCCATCTGTTTGGCTATATTACTACTTTATTCCTCTCTTCTTCTCCCCCTCTCTCTCTGGGAATAGTGGTGACAGCGATGGCACTTAATCACCATGGCAACAGTGCGTTGATGTGATCGTGGCCTGATATTCCTATTGACATCACGGTGGAGTGACATCACCCCCTAATTATATTGAGCCAGATCAGGGCCATGTTGGAGAGGAGAGGAGACTATTCCTAAACATAGACAGACCAGAGCTAGGACAAAAAAACATATTGGACGTAAACCGACCGGAGCTAGGAGAAAAACATCCTGCACGTAGACCGACCGGAGCTAGGAGAAAAACATCCTGCACGTAGACCGACCGGAGCTAAGAGAAAAACATCCTGGACGTAGACCGACCGGAGCTGGGAGAAAAACATCCTGGATGTAGACCGACCGGAGCTAGGAGAAAAACATCCTGCACGTAGACCGACCGGAGCTAAGAGAGAAACATCCTGGACGTAGACTGACCGGAGCTGGGAGAAAAACATCCTGGATGTAGACCGACCGGAGCTAGGAGAAAAACATCCTGCACGTAGACCGACCGGAGCTAAGAGAAAAACATCCTGGACGTAGACCGACCGGAGCTAGGAGAAAAACATCCTGGACGTAGACCGACCGGAGCTAAGAGAAAAACATCCTGGACGTAGACCGACCGGAGCTAAGAGAAAAACATCCTGGACGTAGACCGACCGGAGCTAAGAGAAAAACCTCCTGGACGTTGACAGACTGGAGCTGGGAGAAAAACATCCTGCACGTAGACCGACCGGAGCTAAGAGAAAAACATCCTGGACGTAGACCGACCGGAGCTAGGAGAAAAACATCCTGGATGTAGACCGACCGGAGCTAGGAGAAAAACATCCTGGACGTAGACCGACCGGAGCTAAGAGAAAAACATCCTGGACGTAGACCGACTGGAGCTAGGAGAAAAACATCCTGCACGTAGACCGACCGGAGCTAGGAGAAAAACATCCTGGATGTAAACCGACCGGAGCTAGGAGAAAAACATCCTGGACGTAGACCGACCGGAGCTAAGAGAAAAACATCCTGGACGTAGACAGACCGGAGCTGGGAGAAAAACATCCTGGACGTAGACCGACCGGAGCTAGGAGAAAAACATCCTGGACGTAGACCGACCGGAGCTAGGAGAAAAACATCCTGGATGTAGACCGACTGGAGCTAGGAGAAAAACATCCTGGACGTAGACCAACCGGAGCTAGGAGAAAAACATCCTGCACGTAGACCGACCGGAGCTAGGAGAAAAACATCCTGCACGTAGACCGACCGGAGTTAGGAGAAAAATATCCTGGACGTAGACCGACCGGAGCTAGGAGAAAACATCCTGCACGTAGACCGACCGGAGCTAGGAGAAAAACATCCTGGACGTTGACAGACTGGAGCTAGGAGAAAAACATCCTGCACGTAGACCGACCGGAGCTAGGAGAAAAACATCCTGGACGTAGACCGACCGGAGCTAGGAGAAAAACATCCTGGACGTAGACTGACCGGAGCTAAGAGAAAAACATCCTGGACGTAGACCGACCGGAGCTAAGAGAAAAACATCCTGGACGTAGACAGACCGGAGCTGGGAGAAAAACATCCTGGACGTAGACCGACTGGAGCTGGGAGAAAAACATCCTGGACGTAGACCGACCGGAGCTAGGAGAAAAACATCCTGCACGTAGACCGACCGGAGCTAGGAGAAAAACATCCTGGACGTAGACCGACCGGAGCTAGGAGAAAAACATCCTGGATGTAGACCGACCGGAGCTAGGAGAAAAACATCCTGGATGTAGACCGACCGGAGCTAGGAGAAAAACATCCTGGACGTAGACCGACCGGAGCTAAGAGAAAAACATCCTGGACGTAGACCGACTGGAGCTAGGAGAAAAACATCCTGCACGTAGACCGACCGGAGCTAGGAGCAAAACATCCTGGATGTAAACCGACCGGAGCTAGGAGAAAAACATCCTGGACGTAGACCGACCGGAGCTAAGAGAAAAACATCCTGGACGTAGACAGACCGGCGCTGGGAGAAAAACATCCTGGACGTAGACCGACCGGAGCTGGGAGAAAAACATCCTGGACGTAGACCGACCGGAGCTAGGAGAAAAACATCCTGGATGTAGACCGACTGGAGCTAGGAGAAAAACATCCTGGACGTAGACCGACCGGAGCTAGGAGAAAAACATCCTGCACGTAGACCGACCGGAGCTAGGAGAAAAACATCCTGCACGTAGACCGACCGGAGTTAGGAGAAAAACATCCTGGACGTAGACCGACCGGAGCTAGGAGAAAAACATCCTGCACGTAGACCGACCGGAGCTAGGAGAAAAACATCCTGCACGTAGACCGACCGGAGCTAGGAGAAAAACATCCTGCACGTAGACCGACCGGAGCTAGGAGAAAAACATCCTGGACGTAGACCGACCGGAGCTAGGAGAAAAACATCCTGGACGTAGACCGACCGGAGCTAAGAGAAAAACATCCTGGACGTAGACCGACCGGAGCTAAGAGAAAAACATCCTGGACGTAGACCGACCGGAGCTAAGAGAAAAACATCCTGCACGTAGACCGACCGGAGCTAGGAGAAAAACATCCTGCACGTAGACCGACCGGAGTTAGGAGAAAAACATCCTGGACGTAGACCGACCGGAGCTAGGAGAAAAACATCCTGGACGTAGACTGACCGGAGCTAGGAGAAAAACAACCTGGACATAGACAGACCAGAGCTAGGAGAAGAACAACAATTACATCATGTAGTACAGATAGGCGGATGATCAACAGAGCTCCCTGTCCAGCCTGTTTTAAAAACACAACATCTCCCTTCACGAGAGGCTACACTGATGTGATATTTAAGGCAGTTCTCATAGAGGAGCTATGTCAATCAGAATACTCACTCCACATAGAGAGAGATCATGTTCACTAGGGTAATCTATTTTGGCCATTGCATGTCTTACCCTTCCAAGCTAAACACATATTTGACTAGCAGAATGACTGTGACCCCTGGTTGACCTGTGATGTCAGAGACTTGGGGCTGATCCAGCGTTAATACTGCAGTGCAGGTTTAATTGAATGGCATACGTACGTAGTGAGGTGGGAGGGGCTCCTTGTCATCACAGCGCCTCCTCTTAGCGTCGCCCCCTCCCTGGGAGGAGGAGTACCCCCCCGACGGGCCCTGGCGCTCCTCCACTTGCTGGCTGTCTGTCGACGACACAGACTTACTCTGCACACACACACACACACACACACACACACACACACACACACACACACATCGCATAAAAAAGAGCCGACACACAACAGGTAAGTCATACAGAAAATGCAATTAAACAGCACATTAAAAGTGTATTAACTTTCTCCCTGACACGGAAAAGCTCATATGACTCTCAAATATGACTCTGATCATTTTACAAGAAGCCAATTTTCTGGCTATTTATACTAGAAAGAGCATGGTGTGATCACCATAACAGAGGAATAAAACATCAAAGTGGAGTATTATTTCTGGGGTCTATGTGGGCTAACTCTATTCTCTTTCATCGGTTGACTCCTATGGAACATTCTGTGGAGGACACAGACAGGAAGCTGGTTGGACGGACGAGACCAGAACACACAAAGAACCACAGTTTTCTCAACAAACTCCCAGTCTTCTCCTCCATCTGTCCCTCCCTCTCTTCTCTCCCGCTCTTCCCCTTGCTTTTTCTTTCTTCCTCTCCATTTAAAAAAAGTCACACAAGCACAACTTAACAAATAGCAATTGATATGCACCTCTCCTTCCTCCCTCCATATTTTGGAGGACGTTATCACAAACAGGACCTCTTTAAGATCAGTGCATTAGTATAAGTGCATAATTCTCTAGAGTAAGATGTTGGGAGGGTGTCATAAGCTGACATGGAATTGTTTTATGATGGTCATATGTATAATTTAGCTATTTGATTTTAGTTACAGTCTGTCTCATCGCTGCAACTCCCGTATGGACTCGGGAGAGGCGAAGGTCGAGAGCTGTGCGTCCTCCAAAACACAACCCAGCTGAGCCGCACTGTTTCTTGACACAATGCCCACATAACCCGGACACCAGCTGCACCAATGTGTCGGAGGAAACACAGTACACCTGGTGACCATGTCAGCGTGCACTGTGCCCGGCCCGCCACAGGAGTCGCTAGAGCACGATGGGACAAGGACATCCCTGCCGGCCAAACCCTCCCCTAACCCGGACGACGCTGGGCCAATTGTGCGCCATCCCATGGGTCTCCTGGTCACGGCCGGCTGTGACAGAGCCTGGACTCGAACCAGGATCTCTAGTGGCACAGCTAGCACTGTGATGCAGTTCCTTAGACCATTGCGTCACTCGGGAGGCCCCTTGGTAATTTATATTCTAAATAAAAATATTAGAATAAAAACAATATTTTCATATATATAGTTTTCATTTTTTATATCTGTGTCCATGAGTTTCTAGTGTATAGACCATATGGTTCAAGAGAAAAATTGGCTAATTAATGAAAAAAGCATCTAATCAACAATGGCATTATTTTCAATTAACATTGCAACTCGTCCAACTACTGTCTTTTTTTCATAACTGCCACCAGTTTGACGCCAAAACATCGACAACAAAGACATATTAACATAGTGAAATAAATAAGTGTGTATAAAATATGAAGGATATCCCATGCTGAAACCCTCATATTAAACACCAATGGTATTCACAAGTTGATGGTTTACATTTAGGATCATGTTTAACAGCTTTGTCATTAATTATTTCATATAGGCCAGAGAGAGGGCCAGAGATAATTACAGACACCTGTGATCATTTGAAGTACTCAAAAGGGCCACTATTTGTCTTGTGACACTTTACATAAAATACTTGAAAGAAACCAACCCCTCTCTTTGCAACCCTACCATTGGGCCTAAGTTAAGGAACAACAGAACTGTTCTACTGTTGTACTAGCTATACTAACTCTGGTGCTGGTCCTATTAATGGGAACTCTCCAACAAAACAGACGCTTTTAGAGGTCCTCTTTAAAGAGGGTCTCACAGTCACACACACACACACACACACACACACACACACACACACACACACACACACACACACACACACACACACACACACACACGTTGGGGTTACTTACCCTGCTGAGCGCAGCCTCTGTGAAGGGAACAGAGAGAGGGAAGGAGCAGTAGAGGGGGTGAGGGATAGAGGGGGAAGGGGTAGAGGGGATTGACGTCAGCATAGATAATAATAACAACAGCCCCACAGCATGCCAAGGTCAACCTGAAAAAGGCCTGTCCCAGTGCAATAAAAACACAAGCTTTGTATTGTACATGTTTCCAATCTGCAGTGCTGCCCTCTCCGTCTCTGTCTCCACTCCTCAGAGACACAATGCTTTCCGTCTTCCCGTTCATTCATTCAGCACTCATCTGTCTGCTCATTCTCTCTCTCATTCTTTTTCTGCACCCGGGTCCTACAAGTTTAACATCTAGTCACCCTCCATCAATACAGCCTCGCAGGCAACAGAATGCCATTTGTTAGTTGTTCTATGTTTAATGAGCGCTGTTCCTCAAAATATTCCGCCACCCTTTGAGTTCAACAAAAGTTCAACCAAGTGGTTATTTTGTATCAAAAGCTGACACATTTCAGTACTACAGTTCTCCACCAGTGTCCTTCACGTGGAGGTCAGTCAGTGAGTCCTACCTCTCAGGTGCTCAGGGTCCAGGTGGTTGCGTTCATCCTTGGAGGCCAGGTGGGCTGAGACCCCCATGGCACCAGTAAGGGCAAGCAGACCTGAACCTCCCCCCAGAGAGAGGCCTGACGGGTGGGGAGTCAGGGGAATACCTGGGGTGTGGTGAGACAGGTGCTGGAGCTGCTGCTGCTGTACACCAGGGAGACAGGGCAGGGGGAGAAGGAGGACAGAGAGAGAGAGAGAGTGAGAGAGAGAGAGAGAGAGAGAGAGAGGGAGAGAGGACAGAGAGAGAGAGAGGGAGAGAGGACAGAGTGAGAGCGAGGACAGGGAGAGAGAGAGGGAGAGAGGACAGAGAGAGAGAGAGAGAGAGAGAGAGAGAGGACAAGGAGAGCGAGAGGACAGGGAGAGCGAGAGAGAGAGGACAAGGAGAGCGAGAGAGAGGACAAGGAGAGCGAGAGAGAGAGAGAGGACACAGGGAGGGAGAGAGAGCGAGAGAGATAACACAGGGAGGGAGAGTGAGATAACACAGGGAGAAAGAGAGGGAGGACAGGAGGAGGGAGATAGATCGGGAGTAGGAGGAATAGAAAAATAGAGAAAAGAGAGCAACAGAGAGAGAGAGAGAGAGAGAAAGAGTGGGGCAGAGGGAGAGAACAAAGCAGAGGGGGGAAAAAGAGATGGGATGGAGGGAGAGGAGAGGAGGGGGGTACAGACAGATAAAGAGAGGCTATTTTCCTTGGGTCTTATTACAGCTTATTTTAGTGTGTGTGTGCTACAGTGAGAGCTTGTCGGAGCTCTGATCACATTACACTCTACTTACACCCCAGCACTTTAAACACTGCAGAGAGAGAGGTGTGCATGCCCCTGTAGACTGTGTCTTTGTGTGTTGATGTTTAATAGTGTCGCTGTTGGGGGTGTGAGGGTTGTCATGGTGACCAGAGGTGACTCACCCCAATGATGGCGTTGAGTTCGGCCATAGTGACCTGTTTGGCCCTCTCCACTGCCTGGACCACCTGCTGTTGATGCTACACACACACACACACACAGGTTATTTATCCCGCTTTGTGCTTCTCATAACACATAGACATACACTATATACAGTACCTTGCAAAAGTATTCATCCCCCTTGGCATTTTTCCTATTTTGTTGCATTACAACCTGTAATCGAAATAGATTTTTGGGGGGATTTCATGTAATAGCATACACAAAATAGTCGAAATTGGTGAAGTGAAAAAAATAACTTGTTTCAAAATATATATATATTAAAAAGAAAATAACGGAAAAGCAGTGCGTGCATATGTATTCACCACCTTTGCTATGAAGCCCCTAAATAAGATCTGGTGCAACCTTCAGAAGTCACATAATTAGCTAAATAAAGTCCACTTGTGTGCAATCTAAATGCCCCAGAGTCTGCAACACCACTGAGCAAGGGGCACCATCAAGCAAGGGGCACCATGAAGACCAAGGAGCTCTCCAAACAGGTCAGGGAAAAGTGGGGGAGAAGTACAGATCAGGGTTGGGTTATAAAAAAATATCAGAAACTTTGAACATCTCACGAGGCACCATTAAATCCATTATTAAAACATTTAAAGAATATGGCACCACAACAAACCTGCCAAGAGAATCCATCCCACCAAAACTCACAGACCAGGCAAGGAGGGCATTAATGAGAGAGGCAACAAAGAGACCAAAGATAACCCAGAAGGAACTGCGAAGCTCCACAGCGGAGATTGGAGTATCTGTCCATAGGACCACTTTAAGCCATACATTCCACAGAGCTGGGCTTTACCTAAGAGTGGCCAGAAAAAAGCCATTGCTTAAAGAAAAAAATAAGCAAACACGTTTGGTGTTTGCCAAAAGGCATGTGGAAGACTCTCCAAACATATGGAAGAAGGTACTCTGGTCAGATGAGACTAAAATTGAGCTTTTTGGCCATCAAGGAAAACGGTATGTCTGGCACAAATCCAACACCTCTCATCACCCTGAGAAAACCATCCTCATGCTGTGGGGATGTTTTTCATCGGCAGGGACTGGGACACTGGCCAGAATTTAAGGAATGGTGGATGGCGCTAAATACAGGGAAATTCTTGAGGGGAACCTGTTGTTTCAGTCTTCCAGAGATTTGAGACTGGGATGGAGTGTCACCTTCCAGCAGGACAATGACCCTAAGAATACTGCTAAAGCAACACTCGAGTGGTTTAAGGGGAAACATTTAAATGTCTTGGAATGGCCTAGTCAAAGCCCAGACCTCAATCCAATTGAGAATCTGTGGTATGACTTAAAGATTGCTGTACACCAGCGGAACTCATCCAACTTGAAGGAGCTTGAGCAGTTTTGCCTTGAAGAATGGGCAAAAATCCCAGCGGCTAGATGTGTCCAAGCTTATAGAGACATACCCCAAGAGACTTGCAGCTGTAATTGCTGCAAAAGGTTGCTCTACAAAGTATTGACTTTGGGGAAGTGAATACTTATGCACACTCAAGTTCAGTTTTTTTGTCATATTTCTTGTTTGTTTCACAATAAAACATAATTTGTATCTTCAAAGTGGTAGGAATGTTGTGTAAATCAAATGATACAAACCCCCCCAAAAATAAATGTTAATTCCAGGTTGTAAGGCAACAAAATAGGAAAAATGCCAAGGCGGGTGAATTCTTTCGCAAGCCACTGTATACACAATAGTATGTGGACACCCCTTCAAATTAGTGGATTTGGATATTTCAGCCACACCCGTGGCTGACAGGTGTATAAAATCGAACGCACAGCCATGCAATCTCCATAGACAAACATTGTTAATAGAATGGCCTTATTGAAGAGCTCAGTGACTTAAAACGTGGCACCGTCATAGGATGCCACCTTTCCAACAAGTCAGTTCGTCAAATTTCTACCCTACTAAAGCTGCCCCGGTCAACTGAAAGTGTGGTTATTGTGAAGTGGAAACTTCTAGGAGCATCAACGGCTCAGCCGCGAAGTGGTAGGCCTCACAAGCTCACAGAACGGGACCTCCGAGTGCTGAACCGCCTAGCGGGTAAAAATCGTCTGTCCTGAAGCAACGTCAGCACAAGAACTGTTAGTCGGGAGCTTCATGAAATGGGTTTCCATGGCTGAGCAGCTGCACACAAGCCTAAGATCACCATGCACAATGCCAAGCATCGGCTGGAGTGGTGTAAAGCTCACCGCCATTGGACTCTGGAGCAGTGGAAACTAGTTCTATGGAGTGATGAATCACCCTTCACCATCTAGCAGTCCGACGGACAAATCTGGGTTTGGCGAATGCCAGGAGAACGCTACCTGCCCAAATGCATAGTGCCAACTGTAAAGTTTGGTGGAGGAGGAATAATGATCTGGGGCTGTTTTTCATGTTTTGGCTAGGCCCCTTAGTTCCAGTGAGGGGAAATCTTAACGCTACAGCATACAATGACATTCTAGACAATTCTGTGCTTCCAACTTTGTGGCAACAGTTTGGGGAAGGCCCTCTCCTGTTTCAGCATGACAATGCCCCTGTGCACAAAGCGAGGTCCATACAGAAATGGTTTGTCGAGATCGGTGTGGAAGGACTTGACTGGCCCACACAGAGCCCTGACCTCAACCCCATCGAACACCTTTGGGCTGAATTGGAACACCGACAGCGAGCCAGGCCTAATCGCCCAACATCAGTGCCTGACCTCACTAATGCTCTTGTGGCTGAATGGAAGCAAGTCCCTGCAGCAATGTTCCAAAATCTAGTGGAAAGCCTTCCCAGAAGAGTGGAGGCTGTTATAGCAGCAAAGGGGGGACCAACTCAATATTAATGCCCACGATTTTGGAACGAGATGTTCAACGAGCAGGTATCCACATACTTATATTGTACCTGACATATGTTTTGTAATCTCATTCACAAACACACCGTTTGCCACATACTGTTCACGTAATAGAAATATCACAACAAACACTCGTTGAAGAAAACATACTGTATGCACATGCAGTACTAATGTATGCACTGATTGAGCTACCAGACACCCACACAGGAAAAAAAGTCACATACCCACACAAACGTACGCAGCAGGACTACACACTCAAACAACCCAAAACCTACACCTATTTACTCATTCAAATGTACACACACACACACACTGCGTAAACACACACACAGGCAGTATTGATCAATGTAAAACAGTCGCCAGCTCTGTGACCTTCCCTTCAGTGGACACACACTTGTCACCGGACAAACACACAAAAACAAACAATGTATTATAAAGCCAATGCAGCCAGGTTTTACCTACGATTGTTGTTCACCACATTTTTGTCACAAACATGGTAGTCAATGGGATTTCAGGCAAACATATTAACCCAATTTAAAATAACATGGTAAGAAACTGATTTGGGTCATTGTATGTGTTGATAGATCAAATAACTACCATGAGTTATGAAACAAAAGTTAAAGAAGAAAAACAGCCTATAAATGTAAAAGGCAACCTGGCTAATATAAATGAATTCTAAAAAAATATTTAAATTACAGAAACAACATGCTCATATGTCTTGACAAACACAGAATGTTCATATGTCTTGACCATGTGTTAGCCATTGTGAAGAGATATGTGTGTGTGTGTGTGTGTGTGTGTGTGTGTGTGTCAGTGAACTTACCTCCTGAGATAGGAAGGGGATGATCTGAGCACAGATGGCACTGAGACGCTTCACAATCTCCGCCTGCAACACACACACACACGCACACACACACACACACACACACACACACACACACACACACACACACTTCAGTCTCATCTTATGTTTCATACAAGGTAATATAGCACAACATTATTCATGCGCTTGGGCCCTCAGGGTAATTTGCTTCAGGGGAGCAGCAGGAGCAACAAACACATACATCAATGAAAGTACAGAAACTTTGTCCATACCACCTCATACAATTATCAAAGTTAGATCATTTCATTGAGGCAAATCCGGTTGGTAAACGTGATGGAGGTAGTTCGGTGACAACTTAGCTCCTTAAGCTCATACCTTGGCTTTCGGTCAGCGAACTAACAGTCATGTGGCATGCGGGTGACCTGGTTTCAAACCCAGCCTACCACAAGCGAATGAGAGAGAGAAATAATATGAGACCGGAAGAGAGAAAGTGGAAGAGAGAAGCTTTGAAAGGCCAGCTATGTTATTAGACTCCAGTTTCTCATGCAGCTCTCTCTCTCTCCTCACTGCATTCAATGCCATTCTTTCATCCATTTTCTCTCGCTTGCCGAGGCCCATTGAAAATTCTCTCTCTAGATGTGAAGAGTCGAGGACATTGAATTGTTGTCTATTCTACATACACACACGCGTACACACGCACGCACGCACGCACACAGAAAAGCACTAATGTGGTAACACACACGACATATGGTACAAAGGAAAATGTACAAATGAGCATGCACACACACGTCTACGCACACACACACACACACTACATGCCTCACCTATTTCTGCCCTGAGACTCATTATGTTCTCTTCTTCACTCAGGCGTTCTCACCCTCTTTAACAGCCTTCCCACTGAGCCATTATTACCCTATTCATCCTTTTCCTTCCTTCATCTCTCTCTATCCTCCCTCCCCTGCCTGCATCCCTGCCTGCCTCCCTCCCTCCGTGATGGTTGTCTATTTGTGTGTCCTCCATCACTCCAATCTAACACATGTTTCTGACACACAAAGGGAGACAAACGAGATTAGAGGACACAGGAAGTCCTGACACCCCCTCTACACTGACTGACAGGAGCTTATTTATACACACACACACACACTGCCAGCCTGTCCCATCTCAATACAGGCCAAATTATACAACACAGCTCTCTGATAGATACATCGCTCTGTTCAAAGGGTAGAGAAGACCTAGCTAATTATATAATGTGTGTGTGTGTGTGTGTAGACTGGCTTGTGTGTGTGTGTGTGTGTGTGTGTGTGTGTGTGTGTGTGTGTGTGTGTGTGTGTGTGTGTGTGTGTGTGTGTGTGTGTGTGTGTGTGTGTGTGTGGTGAAAGGGAGAGAGAGGACGTGAAATAGTCAGAAGAGAGAAAGGGAAGAGGGAACAGGGACTCTCCTATTGGCCTTGAGACAGAGGGGTTTATTTTCACTGGACTGTGTCTACAATAAACTGTATTGATGCTGTGCAACAGTAATACATGTAGCTAGACACAGACAGAGATGCATACAAAGCTCTCCCTCGTTCTCCATTTGTCAAACCTGACCATAACTCTATCCTCCTGATTCCTGCTTACACGCAAAAACTCAAACAGGAAGTACCAGTAATGCACTCAAAACGGAAGTGGTATGAAGCGGATGCTAAACTACAGTACTGTTTCGCTAGCACAGACTGGAATATGTTCCGGAACTCATCCGATGGCATTAAGGAGTTAACCACATCAGTCACCGGCTTCATTAATAAGTGCATTGATGGTGTCATCCCCACTGTGACTGTACGTACATATCCCAACTAGAAACCATGGGTTACAGGCCACATCCGCTAAAGGCTAGAGCTGTCACTTTCAAAGAGCTGGACACTAACATGAGTGGTAATAACAAATCCTGCCAAGCTCTCCGTCAAACCATTGAACAGGCAAACTGTCAATACAGGACTAAGATCGAATCCTACTACATCGGCTTTGACACTCGTCGGATGTGGCAGGGCTTGCAAACTATCACGGATTACAAAAGGAAACCCAGCCGCGAGCTGCCCAGTGATGCAAGCCTACCAGAAGAGCTAAATGCCTTCAATGCTTGCTTCGAGGCAAGCAACACTGAACCATGCGTGAGAGCAACAGCTGTTCCAGATGACTGTGTGATCACTCTCTCCGTGGCCGATGTGAGTAAGACCTTTAAACAGGTTAACATTCACAAGGCCGCAGGGTGAGACGGATTACCGGCATGTACTCAGAGCATGCGCTGACCAGCAGCCAAGTGCCTTCACTGACATTTTCAACCTCTCCCTGACCCAGTCTGTAATACCTACATGTTTCAAGCAGACCACCATTGTCCCTGTGCCCAAGAACGGCAAGGTAACCTGGCAATGTGGTGCCAGGAAAACAACCACTCCCTCAACGTCAGCAAGACAAAGAAGCTGATCGTGGACTCCATAGTGGAAAAAGTACCCAATTATCATACTTGTGTAAAAGTACTTTCATTGAAAATTACTCAAGTAAATGTCACCCAGTAAAATACTACTTGAGTAAAAATCTAAAAGTATTTGGTTTTAAATATACACAACATGACAAAAAGTATGTAGACACCTGCTCGTCGAACATCTCATTCCAAGATCATGGGCATTAATATGAGAGTTCACCACTTTGTTGCTATAACAGCCTCCACTCTTCTGGGTAGGCTTCTACCCCCAGGCCATAAAGGCTGCTAAATAGTTAGTTAAATAGTTAACCAAATATCTACCCGGAATATCTGCATTGACACTTTTGCACAAACTTATTTTTTACTAATCACATACGCTGCTGCTACTGTTTACTATATGTTACTTAATTCTTAGTTATGTGTACAAACTGTATCTACCTCAATTACCTTGTACCCCTGCCCATCGACTCAGTACTGGTGCCCCTTGTACATAGCCAAGTTATCATTACTCATTGTGTATTTATTATGACTTTTATTATTATTACTTGTTTTACTTTTCTATTATTTCTCTATTTTTCTTTCTCTTTGCATGGTTGGGAAGGGCCTGTATGTAAGCATTTCACTGTTAATCCACACCTGTTGTTTCCAAACATGTGAAGAATAAAATGTTATTTTATTTAGACAGAGAAACTAATCATTTAGTTGTTGACGAGCCAACAACACAACCATGACTGCAACTGATCCTGGATCTGTCAGACAAAAGTCTTGGCAGCCTGCAACAAACAGAGATCAGCACTGCTTCCTCTCCTTCATCCCTTTCACTCTCCCTCTCTTTCTCCAGCGTAGGCCAGTTGTCAGCAATAACATGGACTTTCTCTGCCAAACAAGCATAACATGCTGACAACACCGCTCGCATTACGCATTACATACATTGAGGGAAAAAAGTATTTGATCCCCTGCTGATTTTGTACGTTTGCCCACTGACAAAGAAATGATCAGTCTATAATTTGAATGGTAGGTTTATTTGAACAGTGAGAGACATGTATGTATTCACTACTGTAAGTCGCTCTGGATAAGAGCGTCTGCTAAATGACTAAAATGTAAAATGTAGAATAACAACAAAAAAATCCAGAAAAAAGTAATGTCAAAAATGTTATAAATTGATTTGCATTTTAATGAGGGAAATAAGTATTTGACCCCTCTGCAAAACATGACTTAGTACTTGGTGGCAAAACCCTTGTTGGCAATCACAGAGGTCAGACGTTTCTTGTAGTTGGCCACCAGGTTTGCACACATCTCAGGAGGGATTTTGGCCCACTCCTCTTTGCAGATCTTCTCCAAGTTATTAAGGTTTCGAGGCTGACGTTTGGCAACTCGAACCTTCAGCTCCCCGCACAGATTTTCTATGGGATTAAGGTCTGGAGACTGGCTAGGCCACTCCAGGACCTTAATGTGCTTCTTCTTGAGCCATTCCTTTGTTGCCTTGGCCATATGTTTTGGGTCATTGTCATGCTGGAATACCCATTCACGACCCATTTTCAATGCCCTGGCTGAGGGAAGGAGGTTCTCACCCAAGATTTGATGGTACATGGCTCCGTCCATCGTCCCTTTGATGCGGTGAAGTTGTCCTGTCCCCTTAGCAAAAAAAAACACCCCCAAAGCATGATGTTTCCACCTCCATGTTTGACGGTGGGGATGGTGTTCTTAGGGTCATAGGCAGCATTCCTCCTCCTCCAAACACGGCGAGTTGAGTTGATGGCAAAGAGCTCCATTTTGGTCTCATCTGACCACAACACTTTCACCCAGTTGTCCTCTGAATCATTCAGATGTTCATTGGCAAACTTCAGACGAGCATGTATATGTTCTTTCTTGAGCAGGGGGACCTTGCGGGCGCTGAAGGATTTCAGTCCTTCACGGCGTAGTGTGTTACCAATTGTTTTCTTGGTGACTATGGTCCCAGCTGCCTTGAGATCATTGACAAGATCCTCCCGTGTAGTTCTGGGCTGATTCCTCCCCGTTCTCATGATCATTGCAACTCCACGAGGTGAGATCTTGCATGGAGCCCCAGGCCGAGGGAGATTGACAGTTCTTTTGTGTTTCTTCCATTTGCGAATAATCTCACCAAATGTTGTCACCTTCTCACCAAGCTGCTTGGCGATGGTCTTGTAGCCCATTCCAGCCTTGTGTAGGTCTACAATTTTGTCCCTGACATCCTTGGAGAGCTCTTTGGTCTTGGCCATGGTGGAGAGTTTGGAATCTGATTGATTGATTGCTTCTGTGGACAGGTGTCTTTTATACAGGTAACAAGCTGAGATTAGGAGCACTCCCTTTAAGAGTGTGCTCCTCATCTCAGCTCGTTACCTGTATAAAAGACACCTGGGAGCCAGAAATCTTTCTGATTGAGAGGAGGTCAAATACTTATTTCCCTCATTAAAATGCAAATCAATTTATAACATTTTTGACATGCGTTTTTCTGGATTTTTTTGTTGTTATTCTGGATTTTTGTTGTTGTTATTCTATCTCTCACTGTTCAAATAAACCTACCATTAAAATTATAGACTGATAATTTCTTTGTCAGTGGGCAAATGTACAAAATCAGCAGGGGATCAAATACTTTTTTCCCTCACTGTATACATGCTGTTATTCAATAATTTCATTCAAACTGTGCGTCAACAAGCATCTTATTTTTTTTCCGCTCCGTGTCGACAATAAAGGGTCCAGGCCAATTGGCAAGGGCGGTATTGTAGCCCTAGAATTAGCTGGTATATGGGCCTAGCTCGGGGCTAGCTCAAGGCTAGCTGGTGCTTGCTTCGGGACAGAGGCGTTAGCTAACAGTAGCCACTCGTTTGCAACTAGCTAGCTGCGATGATCCGGTGTAATGATCCAGAGCGGCAGGAATCCGGTGATGTGGTAGAGAGAAGCAGTCCGATATGCTCTGGGTTGACATCGCGCTATGCAGACTGGCAGGTATTGTCCGAGCTAAGGCTGGCTGGTGACCGAGAAAAAGGTGAAGACTGCTAGCTGTGGCTAACAAAGACTAGTAGCTAGTTAGCTGGCGAGCTCCTGATGGAAGTTCCAGTTATAAGGTGGGTTGCAGGAAAGTATATCTAGTTCGTAGATAGAAAGTGAGATTAAGATATATACGAAAAAGACCAGCTATTTACATGGGATAAGACAAAGACTAACACACATGTCCGACTGCTACGCGATCTTGGATCAATGTCTGCGTAGCCAGGCACTAAAATAGAACTTGATGTGCTACACGACGCGCTGCAAGTCCCGCCTCTCCCATCTCCTCATTGGTTTTTAGTAGCATATACCCACGTGGATGATTGAAAGATGAACTGAGGTCCACACTCCAGTCCAGTTGGTGGTGGTAATGCACCTTAACGTTGGTTGCCAACCGCCATATAAAGTCCACAGAAGAAGAAGAAGAAGAAGCCTGAAGGAGGAGAGATTACTAGAAACTGACAAAATGTCCCCTTTTATCTGTGGATTAATTGTTGGATTAGAGAACACACGATTTTGTGTGACTCAAAATGGGTCAAAATTAAACAAAGATCCCGTAAAAAAAGGACTTTGTGCGTTTCAGATAAAATAACAACCCAGTGTTTATATCCCAGGACAAATTAGCTAGCAACAGCAAGCTAACTGAATGTCCATGAATGTTTAAAGTGTTTCGACCTGTCCCCAAATTAATATAGTTGGTTCAGAGTTCGTTTTGATATTTCAACCCGCGTGTCCTGATTGCGTCTGGTGTGGATGGACAAAATCAACATGCGTGCGACGTCAGACGCACACGCCCAGTCTAGTCAGCATGTAAGGGAGTTTTGGCAGGGCTGTGAATAGAGGGATGGATGAATGGGTGGATGGATACAAAGGAGGAAGAGAGAGCTGGTCAATAAACACCTGAGGATAAATAATCTGCCAACAGAACACTGCTGTCTCTTTGTCTGGCAGAGGGGGGGGGGTGAGATGAGATGGAGAGAAATGTGGAGGAGAGGAGAGAGAATGTCATTCTATCTTAAGCTACATTTAGAACAGAGCAGCAAATCACCCTAAATTCTTACAAAACGAGGGAGGAAGAGAAGATGGATGGATGAGAGGGAGGACAAGGACCCAGTCCTCTGGAGGCTGTGGAGCACACCAGTCAATCACTGAGACACAAACGCGAACGCATGCACACACACATGCACGCACGAAAGCATGCGCGCACACATATACACTCAGCGTGCTCGCCAATCATCAGATATGTTTCAGAGTCACAATTAACACAGTTTGCTGAAACACAAGTCATTACTGAGACTCTGAAACTAATGCAAGTGGATCCTCAGTATGACATAGACAAGCTGCAGTAAGCTTTTCTGGAGTATTTACTTTATAACACAATGCAAATGCTTTGCTAATAAAGCTTTGTGAAATTTAATGTGATTGGAGTGGGGGGGGGGGGGGGGGCATTTGGGCAATGCCAGCTGTGTCTTTCCCTGAGCCCCAGTGTGGCTGTGCTGGTCAGCTTTACAGAGAAGAGGTGGGTGAGAGTGTGTGTGTGTGTGTGTGTGTGTGTGTGTGTGTGTGTGTGTGTGCGCGTGTGTGTGTGTGTGTGTGTGTGTGTGTGTGTGTGTGTGTGTGTGTGTGTGTGTGTGTGTGTGTGTGTGTGTGTGTGTGTGTGTGTGTGTGTGTGTGTGTGTAGATGTGGGTGTGTGTTTGTGGCATGTGCATGTGTGTGAGTATTTCATTTTATGTGTTTGTGCATGCCTTCCTGACTGCAATGCATCTCAGTGCATCTCAGTGTATGCTTGCGCGCCTACATATGTGTTTAGCAGGAGTCCCCCCAGCCCCCTCAGCCCTGTAGCACCAGAGACAGAGAGAGAGAAATCATATCTACTGGGTGAAATACCACAGTGTGTCATCACAGCAGCAAGATTTGTGACCTGTTGCCACAAGAAAAGGGCATCCAGTGAAGAACAAACACCATTGTAAATACAACCCATATTTATGTTTATTAATTGTCCCTTTTGTACTTTAACTATTTGCACATCATTACAACACTGTATTTAGACAATGACATTTGAAATGTCTTTATTCTTTTGGAAAATCTGTGAGTGTAATGTTTACTGTTCATTTTTATTGTTTATTTCACTTTTATTTATTATCTACTTCACTTGCTTGGCAATGTTAACATATGTTTCCCATGACAATAAAGCCCTTGAATTGAATTGAGATCCTGGTCAGCCAGCCTAAGTCTAGCCTTATCTCCCTCCCCCTGCTGCCTAACACCATGCCCAGACAGGACACAGGTCTGTGCCATCGTGAGCAAATAGATTTTGTCCCCCGACACAAAACGCGATCCCGACACGCAGGATGAAATATCAAAACAAACTCTGAACCAATTCTATTAATTTGGGGACAGGTCGAAAAGAAATTAAACATTTATGGCAATTTAGCTAGCTAGCTTGCAGTTGCTAGCTAATTTGTCACATTTAGCTAGCTTGCTGTTGCTAGCTAATTTGTCCTGGGATGTAAACGTTGAGTTGTTATTTTACCTGAAATGCACAATGTCCTCTAATCCGACAATTAATCCACACATTAAACGGTCAACCAAATCGTTTCTAGTCATCTCTCCTCCTTCCAGGTTTTTTTTCTTTGGACTTTAAATGTAGATTGGCATCTACTTTCATAATAAGGTGTATTACCACGACCGACCGACCGACCGACCTCAGTTCATCTTTCAATCACCCACGTGGGTATAACCAATGAGGAGATGGCATGTGGGTATCTGTTCTATAAACCAATGAGGAGATGGCATGTGGGTATCTGCTTCTATAAACCATGGGAGGCAGGACTTGCACCGCATTCAGCATCACAAATAGAACTGACTTCTATTTTAGCCCATGGCAACGCAGACGCTCGTTGGCGCGCGTGAGCAGTGTGGGTGCAATGATTGAATAACATGTATGTGTAAATTTATTTTGCAACGCACGTGATGCGAGCGGTGTGGTCAGCATGTAATGGAACTGCTCTCCTCTCTCTGCAAACACTTTAAGACAAATATTAGTGACCAATGACGTACTAACGAGCCACTGGTTGTGGTCACAGCCACAGATCAATAAAATAACTGATCTCTTTCTCCCTCACCTATTCTTTCTCTCACTCTTTCTCTCCGTTCACTTAGACTCTCTGTCTATCCTTCTCTTTCCTCTGTGCAGTTGGTCTCTCTCTCTCTTCATCGTGTTCACAACCCCCCCTTCCTCTCTCTCTCTCCCTCTCTCCCTCCCACTCTCCCTCCCCTCTGGGCAGAGTGCCAGCCTCTCTTCCTGGCACTGAGCCAGCAGCCCCCCTTCCATCCTCTCTGATTGATGGCCCCTCTATTCGGGAAGAGGAGAAGGAGAAACACACAGAGGGAAAGAGGAAAGGAGAGCAGTAAAGCAAACATACACAACCATGACCACATGCACATACACGAACAACAAAACACAAACAGTGCAGAATAGAGCACACACACACACACACACACACACACACACACACACACACACACACACACACACACACACACACCAGTACCAGTCAAATGTTTGGACACACCTACTCATTCAAGGATTTTTCTTTATTTTTACTATTTTCTACATTGTAGAATAACAGTGAAGACATCAAAACTATGAAATAACACATATGGAATCATGTAGTAAGCAAAAAAGTGTTGAACAATCAAAAGATATTTTATATGACATTTTTAAAAGTAGCCGCCCTTTGCCTTGATGACAGCTTTGCACACGCTTGGCATTCTCTCACCCAGCTTCATGAGGTAGTCACCTGGAATGCATTTCAATTAACAGGTGTGCCTTGTTAAAAGTTCATTTGTGGAACTTCTTTCCTTCTTAATGCGTTTGAGCCAATCAGTTGTGTTGTGACCAGGTAGGGTGGTATACAGCAGATAGCCCTATTTGGTTAAAGACCCAGTCCATATTATGGCAAGAACAGCTCAAATAAGCAAAGAGAAATGACAGTCCATCATTACTTTAAGACATGAAGGTCAGTCAATACGGAACATTTCAAGAACTTTCAAAGTTTCTTCAAGTGCAGTCGCAAAAACCATCAAGCGCTATGATGAAACTGGCTCTCATGAGGACCGCCACAGGAAAGGAAGAACCAGAGTTACCTCTGCTGCAGTGGACAAGTTCATTGGAGTTAACTGCACCTCAGATTGCAGCCCAAATAAATGCTTCAGAGTTCAAGTAACAGACATCTCAACATCAACTGTTCAGAGGAGACTGCATGAATCAGGTCTTCATCGTCAAATTGTTGCAAAGAAACCACTACTAAAGGACACCAATAATTGGAAGAGACTTGCTTGGGCCAAGAAACACAAGCAATGGACATTAGACCGGTGGAAATCTGTCCTTTGGTCTGATCAGTCCAAATTTGAGATCTTTGGTTCCAACTGCCGTGTCTTTGTGAGACGCAGAGTAGGTGAACGGATTATCTCTACATGTGTGGTTCCCACCGTGAAGCATGGAGGAGGAGGTGTGATGGTGTGGGGGTGCTTTGCTGGTTACACCATCAGTGATTTATTTAGAATTCAAGGCACACTTAACCAGCATGGCTACCACAGCATTCTGCAGCGATACGCCATCCCATCTGGTTTGCACTTAGTGGGACTATCACTTGTTTTTCAACAGGACAATGACCCAAAACACACATCCAGGCTGTGTAATGCCTATTTGACCAAGAAGGAGAGTCATGGTGTTGCTTAATATGACCTGGCCTCCACAATCACCCAACCTGGTTTGGGATGAGTTGGAACGCAGAGTGAAGGAAAACCAGCCAACAAGTGCTCAGCATATGCGGGAACTCCTTGAAGACTGTTGGAAAAGCATTCCTCATGAAGCGGGTTGAGAGAATGCCAAGAGTTTGCAAAGCTGTCATCAAGGCAAAGGGTGGCTACTTTGAAGAATCTGAAATATTTCGTATATTTTTATTTGTTCAACACTTTTTTGGTTACTACATAATTCCATATGTGTTATTTCATAGTTTTGATGTCTTCACTATTATTCTACAATGTAGAAAATAGTAAAAATAAAGGAAATCCCTGGAATGAGTAGGTGTGTCCAAACTGTCGATTGGTGCTATATGTAAGCAGAATCACACAGTGAGACCCAACAAACAGTTATCCTTGTGGGGACCAAAACATCTATTTCCATTCAAAATCTTATTTTCCCTAAACCTAACTTTAACCCTTAAACTAACCCTAAAATAGCTAAATGTCTCCACTTTGTTTTAATATCCTTGTGAGTACATCTGGTCCCCACAAGGATAGTTAAACCAACACACACACACACACACACACACACACAAGCCTTTATAGGGCATCTGTAAAAATGTAGTCCTGCGGACAAATTTCTGCCTGTCCCAGAGTTTTGAACAATATCTCTCGTAGGCTCCCCAGCAATATAATGTGCTTACCCATTACTCTGACATTCATATTCACACACTGCCAACTTACCAGCTTGGCCTGACAGACTGCCTCAGCTTTAAACTCCTGTCCACCACAAAGCAATTATACAGTACACAGCTAGCCCTGTATACTGGCCACACACACACACACACATAGAAAAGATACATACACACAATGTGGATGCACACACACATATACACTGTGGTAGTACACACACAGCAAAGGAGTGTACCATACCGTACAAACGCAGTAACATACTGGCACACACACGCAGGCAAACACAGACATTTGTTTATGCTTTCAGTCTCACACGCATATATAAACAGGCTTGCATGTGCACACACCTGTAGACACACACACAGATGTATTCACACACGTACACATACACACAGATGGGCTCACACACAAACACCCAGCAGGGCATGTGCAGCTACTCAGATGCCTTTTGATCGAGTGACAAACCCATTATGCTAAAAGACTAGCTCCCTGGGAATCCCTCCCTCCCTCCCTAAATGAGCTCTGTTACACACACACCTCTGGATTCAGGTCATAACGCCAGCCAAGCACAACCAGAGGAGGATGTGAATTAATATGAACTACATATAAACATGCACTGGGCTGTCTGAGCACATAGCTAGCGGTAATTAGGCATGAGCGAACAAACACACATTTATATTATGCAGATGCTAGAGCACACACACTCACACACTTTTTATAAATCCCTCTCACTTTCTCGGTCTATAACTCTCTCAAACACACACACACACACACACACACACACACACACACACACACACACACACACACACACACACACACACACACACACACACGGAACAGGAAGGCGCGCCAGCTGCTTCATTTGTCCTTAGGAGTCTACTGGGGATAGAGCAGAGCAACTCTAAAATCATCACCCCCCCCCCAGCCTTCCGTAGGCAGTAATCACTAACTACAGTGCCTTCAGAAAGTATTCATACCTCCTGACTTATTACACATGTTGTTGTGTTATAGCCTGAATTCAAAATAGATTTTTTGTCTCTCACCAATCTACACACAATAACAAAGGGTTTTTAGAAATGTCTGCAAATGTATTGAAAATGAAATACAGAAATCTAATTTACATAAGTATTCACACCCCTGAGTCAACAATACATGTTAGAATCACTGTTGGCAGTGATTACAGCTGTGAGTCTTTCTGGGTAAGTCTCTAAGAGATTTGCACACCTCGATTGTACAATATTTGCACATTATTCTTTTTTTAATTCTTCAAGCTCTGTTAAGTTGGTTGTTGATTATTGCTAGACAACGTTCAATGTTGTCTTGGTAAGCAAATCCAGTGTGTATTTGGCCTGCTAGAAGGTGTCTCCCAGTGTCTGTTGGAATGCAGATAGAGTCAGGTTTTCCTCTAGGATTTGACTTGTGCTTAGCTCTATTCCATTTATTTTTATTAAAAAAAGTAACTAGTCCTTCCTAGTGTAACCGATGTGAAATGGCTAGTTAGTTAGCGGTGGTGCGCGCTAATAGCATTTCAAATCAGTGATGTCACTCGCTTTGAGACTTGAAGTAGGGTTTCCCCTTGCGTTGCAAGGGCCGCGGCTTTTGTGGCGTGATGGGTAACGATGCTTCGTGGGTGTCAGTTGTTGATGTGTGCAAGGGTCCCTGGTTCGAGCCCAGGTTGGGGCGAAGAGAGGGACGGAACCTACACTGTTACACTACCATACCCATAACATGACGCAGCCACCTCCATGCTTGAGGTGTTGTGTTGGATTTGCCCCAAACATGATGCTTTGTATTCAGGACATAAAGTTAATTTCCTTGCCACATTTTTTGCAGTTTTACTTTAGTGCCTTATTGCAAACAGGATGAATGTTTTAAAATATTTGTGACTCGTTTCAGGAAATGAGGCGTATGTTGCACCTCACTACTTCACAGGAGAGGCATTTGAACGTAAACATTTATTTTAGTATCAAAATGCATTTTTGGGCAGAAATGCCTTCTGGAACATGTGAACTTTAATTTGCCTTAATTACTAACTTGTATGTCATCTGTAAGTACGAATAAAATCGTTAAATTACGAGCCTAGTTGGTTTAGCCACGGAAAAAGACAGGAACCTTCCCGCTAGCCATGATTGGCTGAGATAATGGCTGGGTTGGACATGCCGAGAGATGAGTTTGGATTTGTCTGCCATGCAGGATGCTTATGTCTACAACATGAGTGTGTGTAGATAATCTTTTCTACTGTAGCTTTTTTGAAAGATATCATGAAAAACTGCAAAAGTGTTGCTACTGCTCTCCACTTTCTGGAGGACGATTGTACCATGCTAACTCTCTGACTCTGAAAATGAATCCGATGATTTAGGAAAAAACATTTTCACTGAACCAGATATTGTAGTCTTCTGATGACAGTGATTGGGAAGAAACGTGGATCAACAGTGTTGTTGTCACGGAGAAGTTGACCGAGTTTTGAAATCAGTTGAATGCCCAGTGGAAGCAGATTATGATAGCTAAGGAGATGGAAAAAATGATGGCGTTTGATTGAAAATATGCAAAGGGAGTCGAAAAGAGAACATAGAGAAGGCTGTTGTATAAAACACCTGTCTCCGGATTAGATCTTCAAACTAAGGGCAACCATGGCATCCGTGACAAAGCGGGAGAAGCATTCATCTAAGCTACATTTTCAGATATTATACGTGTCTAATTTTGTGCAAAGTCATTTTCAATGCAAGTTAAAGCGTACTGTTAGCTTGTCAGCTAACATTTGCTGGCTGGCTCGCTAGATAACGTTACGTGCATGATCTGTGTAGTAATATTATTAATATCTCAGAAAGCCATTTGCATTGCTAGGTATAGCCTAATGTTAGCTAGCTAGCTAACATTAAACCTAGTTGGTTAGCTTTAGCTACCTGCAGATTTATGCATGGTGGCTAGCTATGACAATCAGTATGGGTTGGGATTATTGCTGCGTTCAAAACAATCTCGGAACTTGGAAATCTCAGACTTCTGACTTCAGTGCTTTCAAGACAACTGGGAACTGAAAAGAAACGAGCTCCGACTGGGAAAAATCGTTTTGAACGGTCATCCAACTCGGAAATCCAACTCGGGAACTCGGGCCACTTTCTAGAGCCCTGACTTTCCGACATGAAGATCACTGACAACGTCATGATTTGACCTCGTATTTTTCAAAGTTCCCAGTTGAAAAACACTGTTAGGTTCATTGTTTAGCTAGCTAGCTACAAATCTAAACAAAATACTCCACTTTGCCAGATGATTACATGACTGACCCATCAGGTTAGCCAGGTGTGTCTGGGGTGATTTTGGTCATCTACTGTATTTCATGAACATGTGTTCATGTCTGGACAATAGTGACCCATCCACTTAGCTAGATGTGGCTGTGGTGTGGTTATAGCATTTCCTTCACATGACCCATCAAGTGTGTCTGGGTAAGAATCATCTAATAATTTATACAATTTAATTTATACAATATTTATCTGGACACATTCTATTTTGATATTGCTACTATGCACGTAACCATTTCACTGTACCGTTTAAACCTTTTGTATCCTGTGCATGTGACAAATAAACTGATTTTATTTGATAAATTGTGTGTTTACCAGAAACGGTAATGTGAAGAACAACATGACCTGCACCAAAGTCAGATTAGGATATAGGCCAAGGACTAGATAAAGTGTATTTTTGCTACTACTTTCACCACTTTTAGTCTTGAAATCTTTGTTTGTTGTTTGCTACACTACCTTACCCCACTCCGTTTAGCACATGGCCCCACATGAATCCTTAAATATGGGTGGGGCTAAGGCTTAAGAGGGTGTGAACGATGCTGAATGGGGTGTGAATACCTTCCAAAGGCACTGTATATCTACTGGCATTCTAGACCTGACTGGATATATAGAACTAACCTTCTGTAGGCCGTTATCACTAACTATATCTACTGAGCCTTCTAGACATTTACATTTACATTTACATTACATTTAAGTCATTTAGCAGATGCTCTTATCCAGAGCGACTTACAAATCGGTGCATTCACCTTATGATATCCAGTGGAACAACCACTTTACAATAGTGCATCTAAATCTTTAAAGGGGGGGGGTTAGAAGGATTACTTTATCCTATCCCAGGTATTCCTTAAAGAGGTGGGGTTTCAGGTGTCTCCGGAAGGTGGTGATTGACTCCGCTGTCCTGGCGTTGTGAGGGACCTGACTGGATATATAGAACTAACCTTCTGTAGGCCGTTATCACTAACTATATCTACTGAGCCTTCTAGACCTGACTGGATATATAGAACTAACATTCTGTAGGCCGTTATCACTAACTATATCTACTGAGCCTTCTAGACCTGACTGGATATATAGAACTAACCTTCTGTAGGCCGTTATCACTAACTATATCTACTGAGCCTTCTAGACCTGACTGGATATATAGAACTAACCTTCTGTAGGCCGTTATCACTAACTATATCTACTGAGCCTTCTAGACCTAACTGGATATATACAGGATATTGTCGGGCAATATCCCTGAATACAGTATATAACATCACTGAATATAGTATGTAACTAGCCTTCTTCAGACCTACAGTATATACTGTATATCACTGAATATTTAAATCCTTTTTTCCTGGACCTATATCTGTGAGCAAACTTACTGCAGGCTTCTTAGGACCGATATCACTAGAACTACAGGGGTGGTGTACATCTGTGAAGATAAAACTACTACTGCAGGCTTCTTAGGACCGATATCACTAGAACTACGGGGTGGTGTACATCTGTGAAGATAAAACTACTACTGCAGGCTTCTTAGGACCGATATCAGTGAATATAATGTACCACCATACCTCCTGTACACATATACCACCATATCCCTGAGCCTTCTGAGAACATATAGCATGGAATATATAACTAGCTGTCTGCAGACCTAAAACATCACACGTGATGATATGACTGTATTGCTGCCGACATATATATCACTACATATGTAACTCCATTATACTAAGCCCTCAGTGTTTCTACATATCAGTAGTGCTCCTCTCTCTCTCTTCCAGTGAGGCAGGAAGGTGTGTGTTGTGCTGCGCCTGCTGTTTTAAAGCCACCATGATGCCATGGCTGATCAGTGATCACCATCTCCATGGCAGGAAGGGAGGGAAGGGCAGACAGAACACACACACAGATGCTATCAGATCAGTTGGTATCAGTAGCCCTGTTGGCAGATGGCCCATTCCTTCCAAATCCTCCCCTATACACATCCCTCCCTGATCAGTAGAAGCTAAAGGGAATAGTGACTCCTGTAGACAGCGAGTGACTGCTTGATGGCTCAATTAATGGCAGCAGCACACCACGAGATGGCCCCGCACGTGATAAGGAGGAGAGTAATGGCACACAGCTGGGGCTGGGAAGAGAGGAACTAAGAGCAGATACTGTTAAATCTATTCATGATTCATTATTCCTTGCTTTGGCTCAAAGCTCCCCTTGTCATTTCTCAGTGCACTCTCGCTCATTTAAAAAAAAAAATCACCCTCTCTCTGGCTCATCCTTTCTACAGCATCTCTCTCTGGCTCATCCTTTCTACAGCATCTCTCTCTGGCTCATCCTTTCTACAGCATCGGTCTCTCTGGCTCATCCTTTCTACAGCATCTCTCTCTGGCTCATCCTTTCTACAGTATCTCTCTCTGGCTCATCCTTTCCACAGCATCTGTCTCTCTGGCTCATCCTTTCTACAACATCTCTCTCTGGCTCATCCTTTCTATAGCATCTCTCTCTGGCTCATCCTTTCTACAGCATCTCTCTCTGGCTCATCCTTTCTACAGCATCTCTCTCTGGCTCATCCTTTCTACAGCATACCTCTCTGGCTCATCCTTTCTACAGCATCTCTCTCTGGCTCATCCTTTCTACAGCATCTCTCTCTGGCTCATCCTTTCTACAGCATATCTCTCTGGCTCATCCTTTCTACAGCATCTCTCTCTGGCTCATCCTTTCTACAGCATCTCTCTCTGGCTCATCCTTTCTACAGCATCTCTCTCTGGCTCATCCTATCTACAGTATCGGTCTCTCTGGCTCATCCTTTCCACAGTATCGGTCTCTCTGGCTCATCCTTTCCACAGTATCGGTCTCTCTGGCTCATCCTTTCCACAGTATCGGTCTCTCTGGCTTATCCTTTCCACAGTATCGGTCTCTCTGGCTCATCCTTTCCACAGTATCGGTCTCTCTGGCTCATCCTTTCCACAGCATCTGTCTCTCTGGCTCATCGTTTCCACAGCATCTCTCTCTGGCTCATCTTTTCCACAGCATCTCTCTCTGGCTCATCCTTTCCACAGTATCGGTCTCTCTGGCTCATCGTTTCTACAGTATCGGTCTCTCTGGCTCATCGTTTCTACAGCATCCCTATCTGGCTCATCGTTTCCACAGTATCGGCCTCTCTGGCTCATCCTTTCTACAGCATCTCTCTCTGGCTCATCCTTTCTACAGCATCTCTCTCTGGCTCATCCTTTCTACAGCATCTCTCTCTGGCTCTTTTTTTACTATCCATTTGTCTTTCTCATATCACACTCTATTTAATTCCCCCCTCGCCCTCTCTCTGTTCTCTCTCATCACCTGTCTCAGCCCTCCTTCTCCCTTCGCCTGTGTCCCCTGCCAGCAGCCTCACTCCCCCTCTCTCATTCCCTCCTTCCCCTCTCTTCTTCCCCTCCCTCTCCCCCCCATTCTTCCTCCCCCTTTCTGGAGTAGCACAGGCAGATCTCTATTTACGTCTCCTCTGTGGTGACAGTAGAGCTGACAGTGGAGCTTTACCCTGTCGGCCTGGCTACTGGCTAATGGCACATATTCACTATGGTTCTGGATCTGTTTGGTTCTGTGCCTAGCTCTGGATCTGGGTCCAGCATGTGGACTGCTAAACACCACCGGACCTTTTCACTGCTGTCCGTGACGATGGAGTAGAATGAGCCTGTAAGTCACCTTGAATGAAGACGTCAGTCAAGTGGATAATGCGCCACAACGCACACTCTGCAACAAGAAAGGGACATGGGGTGCCTGCCAGGACTCTGCTGATCATGACGCGCGCACACACACACACACACACACACACCCTACTGCGATGAACACACTCTTTCAGAAATGATGAGAAATACTACAGTTCATGAGTGTGAAACACACATGCACACACACACGGTTTGAGGGTGTGTGTGTGTGTGTGTGTGTGTGTGTGTGTGTGTGTGTGTGTGTGTGTGTGTGTGTGTGTGTGTGTGTGTGTGTGTGTGTGTGTGTGTGTGTGTGTGGTGTGTGTGTGTGTGTGTGTGTGTGTGTGTGTGAAAGAGAGAGACAGAGACAGTGGCTGGTGTCAGAGAGGGATGGTGACTGTGGTGTCTGCCCTGTACTGCTCCCTATAAAGACCAGACAACACACACAGTAATACTGAAAGACAGTAACGTCTCTCTTACCTGCTTGTGCATCTCTATGTTCAGCCCATAGGACATCTCATAGTACTGTATGGAGAGAAATAACAACATTCAATAAGTATACAGAGGTAATACATTAAATATAATCAGGTGATCAATTCTGTGTGTGAGTGTGGGTCCGTTCATGTGTGCATGGTGGAAATGTGAATGTGTGTCTGTCGTTGTCAGTGTGTATGAGGCGGTGTTTGTCTGTCTCCGCGCCAGTGTGGGTGTGTGTACACAGTAATAACTTCCATCCGGGCTGGAGAGACAGCGGGGATCAGTCATTGTGACATAGCCAGTCCCAGTCTCAGCAGGCACATGAACAGCACTGAGAATGATGACCATCAAACCTGACTTCTCTCCCTCTCTCTCTCTCTCCCACCCCCCCTCTCTCCCCATCTCTCCCCTTCCTCTCCCCCCTCCCTCTCTCCCCCCTCTGAACCTCTCGCTGTCTCTGTCTTTCTGTCTCTTCTCGCCCTCTCAGAATCTCTGCATCTCACAGGGACTGTCTGTCTATATCTCTTTCTCTCGCTCTCCATCTCTTGATCTCTCTCTCTCTCTCTGGCATTTCTCTCTCGGTTTCTCTCTCTATCACACACACACGTACGATGCATGCACACACACACGCGCTCACACAGTTCACACACACACACACACACACACACACACACACACACACACACACACACACACACACACACACACACACACACACACACACACACACACACACACACACACACACGGTCCTCTTAAACCTTCCTTCCTTTGTCCATCTCTGAATCCTCTCCTCTCTCCAACATCATAAAAGCCATGTTCTTTTGTGCCATCTCTCCTCATCATGTCCTCCCTCCCTCTACCGCTCCATCCATCCCCCATCTCTCTCTCTCTCCCTCGCACTCTAACCATTATTAGTCTCTCGCTCTTTCTCTCTCCCTCGCACTCTAACCATTATTAGTCTCTCTTTCTCTCTCCATTCTTATTCATTCTCTCTCTCATATTAGATAAGTAGGTTCTGAGGACCAGTATGCTAATGTGGCCATGTACTGGACAACACAAGCCTCTTCACAGAGCAGTCTGTATGGAGGAATAAGGACTATGTAAAGGCTTTAGAATGCTCTACATACCATATTATAGACTGAAAGATAGTGTATAAGGCTCTATAGAGAACCAACATGGCTGGACCCATGCAGAGAGGTGAACAATGTGGGAATGGATTACTGTAATGAACGTGTACACTGAGTATACCAAACATTAAGAACACCTTCCTAATACTGAGTTGTGTCTGTCTGTGTGAGGATACTCCTCTGGCAAAGTCAACACTGATAGAGAGTCAGGCTAAATGAATTAAATGGCATGAAAGATCAAGATACTGTACAGCCACATATGATCCATACAACACACTGCACAGTGTACTACAAGGAATCTGCTCAGCTTAATCACACCAAAATACATCTGTCATGTCATGTCTTGCATATTCTCATTCATCTAATCTACCCTCATTCATTTGAATAATTCACATTCTTATAACTCTCCACACATACTATTCCAAGGATCATCATTCTCAGACGTATAAAAGAACAACGCTAAAATCCCTATGCAGGCTTATGATCCCAGGTGATGAAGCTGAGCTAGCTAAGAGCCCCACACTACACAACAACACAACAACAGCAGGCAGCCACAGAGCTGTTATCAAGGCTGATCTACTACAGACAGACAGCAGAGTAGAGCAGCGTTGTTGTAGCGTTGTGCAGGTTTGCCTGTTCTGTTTCTTAATGGCTTCATCTTCCCCTAGCTGACTGCCTGACTGTCAGCCCCTCGTCCTACTCCCCCACCACCCACCATTATATAATCTCCCTCTCGTGTCAGTGCATTCTCATTGAGCGCTATGTGTATAATACCTGGTGTATGCGTGTGTGTGTCAGTCTGGAGCAGATTGTGCACGGTATGTGGCGGATGTGGCGAAGGCTAAGCCCGGCAGAGAAACAGTAAGCCAGCCTGCTGATGCTGACGTCACCTCCCCAACCACCACAACGAGGAGGGTGTGTGTGTGGTGTGTGTGTGTGTGTGTGTGTGTGTGTGTGTGTGTGTGTGTGTGTGTGTGTGTGTGTGTGTGTGTGTTGTGTGTGTGTGTGTGTGTGTGTGTGTGTGGTGTGTGACACTGTGTGTGTGTGTGTGTGTGTGTGTGTGTGTGTGTGTGTGTGTGTGTGTGTGTGTGTGTGTGTGTGTGTGTGTGTGTGTGTGAGAGTGACAGACAGAAAGAGAGGGTGAGACAGAGATGAGGGTGTATGTCGCAGTATATAGGTTCGCCTGTGTGTGCATATGCGTGTGTGTGTGTGTGTGTGTGTGTGTGTGTGTGTGTGTGTGTGTGTGTGTGTGCGCGAGCACACGTGCGCATTAACTTGATGGTGAGGATCGACCATGCAGCTGGGTGTGAGTGTGTTGGCCCTCACACTAGACCCTGCTAGGTCACTGTAGTGAGACGATGTCTGTCATTGGCTAGTGGTTGATGGCTGTCAGGGTGTGTCAACACAGAGGTGGGCCTGTACAGATACATCTCTGGGGCCCACTGCTGCTCAGAGATCCCCTGCCAGATAGCCTGGAGGTTCAAGACAACCAGTCAACGTGTGCTGCTGCGAGGAGGCCCGACAGGAGTCTTGGTCATGGAGAGGCTTTGTACCGGCAAGGGGAGACTTGTGCATAACTTGTGCATGAATCCACATCAAGGGCTAGCCGGCAGCAGAGAGCTGTAACGAGAGTATGCAAGCACGTAGTAAGCGGGCATGCAACTAACCTCTACCTAGGCACTACTGCACTAGACAGTTGCCCGCTGCCTTGTGGGTTAATCTGGTACGACAAAGGCTAGGGGGGCACACCCTGAGAGAAAAGCAGTGTGCTGGCGGCGCGCGGTAGGCGGACGCCAACAGACTTGGTTTCCGGCAGCCTCCTGCAGCTGTAGAAGATACTGGTCATCCTGGGTTTCCCACTTGCCACTGGAATTTCCCATTTCTACAGTGCTGTTGGGGATTGCGCACCCTCAGCGGCACTTTAAATAACTTCCTTTGAGCAGGTATCCACTTCTGACCTCGGTGAAGCCATCAACTGGAAACCGGACTAAAGTCTGGCGGTGTTGGGGTGTCTGGTGACGGCGTAGGAGTGGATGCATCGGGAGCCCTTAATCAAACCCCTGCATGCCAGCAGCACAGGACTATTATGGTCGCTAGCAGTTGGGACTTGAGTGGCAGCTGCTCTCAGCAGACCCCTATGTAACTGAGCAGCCCTATTTAGGAGCCACATTGCTCACCCCAGCTGGGGAGAGGCCTTGAAAAGGTGGCCTAAAAATTCACTTCATCCTGGATAGGCTACCGCACCTATCAGGAGTTCCACTCAGCGGTCGAAAAATGCTAAAGAAAATAATTCCCCTGAAACTGGCGACATGGAACATCAGAACTCTTGGACACTGACGATAATAGCGATAGACCCCATCGGAGAACAGCTTTGATTGCTACAGAACTAAGGCGCTACAACATTGACATTGCTGCCCTGAGTGAGACCAGGTTCCTGAATGAAGGTTCCCTGAAAGAGGAGGGAGAAAGTTACACCTTCTTCTGGAAAGGTTGCCCTCCGGTTGGACAACATCAGCACGGTGTGGGACTTGAAATTAAGAACAGCCTACCACCCAGCCTCACCGAAACATCTGTCGGCATAAGTGAAAGACTCATGTCTCTCGGTATCCCCCTAGCCAAGATGCATTATGCTACTCTTCTCAGTGCATACGCACCCAAGTTACCATCTGAACATGAGGCAAAGGACTGCTTCTACAAGTCACACCGCATCCCCAGGAATGACAAGATATTTCTGCTGGATGACTTCAACGCTAGGGTGGGACAGAACAACAGGATATAGAGCGGAGGCATGGTGTTGGCCAGGTCAATGAGAACGGCATGAGACTACTAACTCTATGTGCCGAGCACAATCTTATTGTCACTAACACCTTGTTCCAGCAGAAGAACAAATATAAAACATCATAGCTGCACCCACGCTCCAAACATTGACACCTGATTGACTACGTCATAGTGAGACATGCTGACACTAATGATGTCCTGCTGACACCTGCCACGAGGGGTGCAGAATGCTGGACAGATCATCGTATGATACTGGCTAAACTCCAGGTGAGAATACATCCCCCCAACGCCAGCAGAAGTCCAGTAAGAGGCGTCTGCACTGTATCTGGCTTGAAAAAGCTACAGTAATGGACGAGTTCCGTTGCTCTCTCGCTGAAAGGCTGAGGAAGACTAAGCCTCTTCTGAGCGCAGAGGACCCCATGGACCAGAAGTGGGCATCTATTAGCTGAGTGCTCTATCAGGCAGCGGCCCACTCCATTGGCTACAGAGCTAGGAAACATCATTGTGACACCATCACAACCTTACTGGACAATGGTATGCATAGCGCAAGGAAGTGCATCCAACCTTGCGTGCTCTGCAGAATGCATGGTGGATGAATAAGGAACAAGAAATCCACATTTATGTAGACAAAAACAGCATGCACAATTTCTACAACTCAATTAAAGCTATCTATGGCCCTAGAAGTCGCTCCATCACCCCCATGAAAACAGCCGACGGTCTGACTCTCTTGAAGGACCAAAACCAGATCCTGATGAGGTGGGCTGACCACTTTGAAGCACTACTCAATCAGCACTCTCCTACTGACCACTCCATCCTGGAAGAACTGCCTGTCCGTCCACTCATTCAAGACTTCCACCATTCGCCAACCTTCCAGGAGGTGTTATCAGTTATCCGTCCCTCAAGAACAACAAGACCCCTGGTGCTGACAACTACTTAACAAGGGAGGTTACTTCTGCACGGACCGGGAGATTGTCCCCCCAACAGTGGCGGGATGCAAACATTGTCACCATCTATAAGAACAAGGGTGACAAGTCCATCTGCGGCAACAGATGGGGGATATCACTTCTGGCAGTGGCCAGCAAGTTCGTGGCCAAGGTGATGCTACACATGCTGGTGAACAACATCACAGAGGAACTGCTGCCAGAGTCACAATGCGGCTTCAGAAAGAACAGGAGACGGTTGACATGATATTCACAGCACAGCAACTCCAGGAGAAGTGCCGTGAACAAGATCAGGACCTTTTCATGGCCTTTGTCGACCTCTCCAAGGCCTTCGACACTGTGAGCAGGGAACTACTATGGGCCATTCTACTCAAATTTGTCTGTCCAGACAAATGTGTCAACATCCTTTTCCAGTTCCATGATGGGATGATGGCTCAGGTGGCTATAGGAGGACAGGAGTCAGTGCCCTTTGGAGTAAGCATCAGTGTGAGACACGGATGTGTGCTGGCACCGGTACTCTTTAACATCTTCCCCCTATGTGCCACTCAGCTTTTCCACAAAGTTGCGGTGGACTTCAGACCGGATGGAAACCTATTCAACATAAGGAGGCTCCAAGTAACCACCAAGGTTTTGACGGAGCGGGTTCTTGAGCTCCAGTATGCTGATGACTGTACTCTTGTGGCCAACACTCCAGAAGACCTTCAGTCCATCCTTGTAGCGTCTATGAGGTTCTATAGCAGGATGGGGCTGTCTATCAACACCAGCAAGACAGAGGTGGTCTGTCAATGGAGATCCAGCCCTCCACCCACCATGCCTGTCTTCACCATTGACCATAAATCACTGACAATAGTCCTGTCTTCCAAATACCTGGGCAGCATCCTCTCAGAGGACTGCAGCATCGACCTCGAAATTCAAAATAGGATAAAGCAAGCATTTGCTGCCTTCGGGAAACTCAGACGCAGGGTCTTCCAAAACAGGGATCTCCACCTCCACACCAAAGTTGCCGTCTATCAAGCCGTCTGCATCACCACACTTAATTACAGCTGTGAAGACTGGGTCACTTACAGTCGCCACAACAAACAGCTCGAGCGATTCCACATAAGACGTCTGCAACACATTCTGGGAATCACCTGGTGCAACCGTGTGCCCTATACAGAAATACTTGCTAAGACCAACTGCAAGAGTATGGAGGCCATGGTCACCCAGCACCAACTGTGCTGGCTTAGGCATTTCATTAGAATGTCTCAGGAGCGCTTGCCACGGAAGATCCTGTATGGCCAGATACATCTTGGCCGGCGGTCTGCAGGGGGCAGATGAAGCACTACAAGGACCAGCTAAAAACATTGCTGAAGCAATGCAACTTAAAATCCACAGACCTAGAGGATGCTGCTGTCGACCGTTCCACCTGGCGGCAGCTCTGCCAGAGCGGTGTACTGAGGTGGAAGGAGGAGAGGAGCACAAAGAGACGGCAAAAACAGCTCAGGAGACATACAACCATGCCTGCCCCGCCAACACAGACTGCATATGCCCCACCTGCAATACAGTTTGTGGATCTCAGATTGGACTCCACAGTCAAATAATTCACTGTTAACTCAGAAGTGGAAGTCATCATCAGATACGATGGACTACCATAAGGAAGTCATTGGCTAACTAATCTCTAGTCATGTGATAGTCCTAAACCATCAACAACATCACCCCCACTCTGTCTTTCTATTCCTTTCTCTAACACTCACACACTCACATTCACACACAGTCATCTGAGCAACCAACGCATTAAGCAGTCAGTCATTCATTTCACTCAACCAGCTGCTCCTCTTTTCTTTCTCTCTCTCTCTCTCTCTCTCTCTCTCTCTCTCTCTCTCTCTCTCTCATTCCATTCATTTCAGAGTGTTTGCGCTCTCGTTTGCCCTTCCTCCATTTCAGTGACTCATCGTGTTGAGTGAGTGTCAAAGTGTCTTTATAGCCAGCCTGTCTTTACTATTCTGTTAAATCTCCAGACTTAAGAAGATGCTCTGTGGAGTGCATCTAATCCAAGGTGATTTGGCTAAATTGTATGTGTGTGAGTGTGTGTGTGGGTGTGCGTGCGTGCACGTAGACTGCATTGTTTATCAGAATCCCTCAGGTGGTGCCTGTCTCTCCACTACTCTCTCTCCTCCCACACCGACAGATACCATCAGTGTATTAATACATTCATTAGCAAGCTTTACTCACATGTCCTTAAGACTGGTGAGGTCTGACTTTTAGCTCTGTAAACTCCACATAGAGAAATAACTAAAAGTAGATTTAGGATAGAAAGTCTTTACTTCTTGGTTCATCATCAGAGTTGGAGAAATATGACCAAATCCCAACCAAAATGGATTGACCTTGGAGTAGCCTTGCTCATTGGGCCTAGAGAATGAGAGACATATTTTACCAGGTAAGTTAACTGAGAACACATTCTCATTTACAGCAACAACCTGGGGAATAGTTACAGGGGAGAGGGGATGAATGAGCCAATTGTAAGCTGGGGATGATTATGGGGACTGTGATGGTCAGATTGGGAATTTAGCCAGGACCCCAGGGTCTTACAATAAGTGCCATGAGATCTTTAGTGACCAGAGAGAGTCAGGACACCCATTTAACATCCCATCTGAAAGACAGCACCCTACAGAAGGGATATTTTCTTAGACCAGAGGAAAGGGTGCCTCCTACTGGCCTTCCAACACCACTTCCAGCAGCATCTGGTCTCCCATCCAGGACCAACCCTGCTTAACTTCAGAAGCAAGCCAACAGTGGGATGCAGGGTGGTATTCTGCTGACAAATGTTGATAGAGCCACCAGCAGCCAATCTTTGTAAAGATGTGTGTTCTGCTGTGTTCCTACATGTTACCAGACAGTCGAGGCAGATTGAAGACTCTTAAAACACAATCCTCCTGGCCCCTTTTTTTCTCCCTAAATCCTCAGCTCGCACTATCATATGTCACAGAAACGGTTAGCTTACCAGGTTGCATTCCTTTTACAATTCTATCCTCATCCGTTCCCCTCTCCCCCTCTGCCCTGGTTCTCTCCTTCCTCCCCTCCCCTCTTCTGACACTCCATCTCTCTCTCCATCTCCCTCTCTCCATCTCTCTTTCGCAATCTGTGACTGTAATGTTCCTGAAGAGAGCACAGTTTGTCAGGCTGAATCAGACAGATAAGCTGGGGGTGGAGTAAGCGGCTGAGAGTAGTGCATTAATCCACCCCCCTCACAAACACTCCTCCCCCTTGCGGGGATGTATAGCATGCAAACACACATGAACACACAGGGTTATAGTGCATGTGACCACATGGATGGTCATTAAATGGGACCCCTGCAGACCCCCTCTATTTCAAACAGAAACACTACACACAAATACTAAACATACACACAAACACACTCATAAAACCCACAGAAATGACACAGACATATGCCAACCTCTTCTGTCTCCCTGTCTCAGGCCTGACACACACCTCTCATTCTCTGATTAGACAGTTGAAACAATGTGGTCTTATTTAGGCCCAGGGAGCCAAAAACGTGATTTTCCTGTGTTTTGAGGTTGGAATAATACTGTGAAATTGTGAAAATTATGATAATGCATTTTGAAAAGCCTGCCTGAATTTCAGCCTGTTTGGGTGGGATGTCCTAGCAAAATTCTTGCTTGAGAAATTGCCCTTTGCTAAGAAGCTATTTTTGTTTCTTTTTATATATATTTTTTACTTTTTACCCCTTTTTCTCCCCAATTGTTTGTGATATCTAAATTGGTAGCTACAGTCTTATTCCATCGCTGCAACTCGCGTACGGACTCGGGAGAAGCGAAGGTCGAGAGCCATGCGTCCTCCGAAACATGACCCTGTCAAGTCGCAATGCTTCTTGACACACTGCTCGCTTAACCCGGACACCAGCTGCACCAACGTGTCAGAGGAAACACAGTACACCTGGCGACCGTGTCAGCGTGCATGGGCCCGGCCCGCCACAGGAGTCGCTAGAGTGTGATGGGATAAGGACATCCCGGCTGGCCAAACCCTCCCCTAACCCGGACAATGCTGGACCAAATGTGTCTCTGTCACGGCCGGCTGCGACACAGCCCAGGATCGAATCCAGATCTGTAGTGACACCTCAAGCACTGCAGTGCCTTAGACTGCTGCGCCACTCAGGAGGACACTTTTCTACCATTTTAATTGAAAACAATCACAGTAAGGTACTTAATTGTTACCCAGAAATGATTTGATATTGGGATAAAAATGGCTGCAAATACACAGATTTCAGGAGAGCTGTGAAATCTGAGCCCCATGAATTATAAATAGAACAACCAGAAACAAGGCGCCCGCAGACACCCTCTCGTGTGTGTATGTCCATGTCTCTGTAGACTACCACAGAAGACTAACAGAGACGGCTTCCATATCTAACAGAGATAGGTTCCATAAAAAATAAACTTCCTCACTGTCAACTGCGTTTCTTTTCAGCAAACTTAACGTGTGAGGGAGTCAAAATCAAAAGTAACAGTCAGTATCTGGTGTGGCCACCAGCTGCATTAAGTACTGCAGGGCATCTCCTCCTTATGGACCAGATTTGGATTTTTACAAATTATCTTTGAAAGACAGGCTCCTGAAAAAGGGAAATACATTTTTTTGTTGAGTTTAGCTGCAGAGTGCGTTAATCAAACGTATAAAACATCACCCAACCCCTGCTGCCTGCTGATGCTTTTACCTCATTTTATGGAGGCAACATTCCAATATGCTGCTCCAAATTAATCCGGATGTCTATTCCATGCTCAACATCATCATCATTATCATCATCAGCCGAGTCGCAAGTCATTCCCTGGAAGTAGTACGTTAGCGGGCGGGAACATCCCATACCTGTTTTTTTTAATTACAGAATAATGAATGATAGGAGCAGTCTAAAGAAAGACTGGACTGCCTGTGCAAACAAGTCTTAAGGCTACTGTCTAACTACCTAAATATATCCTTCTGGGTTAACTCCACTGTGGAGCCACTGAAACCTTGTTACTTCACATTATTTATGTGTCTGTGCTCACGCTCTCTTTCTCTACCCCTCTCTTTTCCATCTCAGCCACTCTATCTTTGTCATTCTCTGTCTCTCTCTCTCTGTTGGTGTTGTATCTCTCTCTGTCTGGCTGCCTCTCTCTCAGCCTCTCTTTTCTATTTTTTTTCTCTCACTTTCTCACTCCTGAGCCCCTGTCCCTGCCTTTCTCCCTCCCTTTCAATCTCCCTCCTTCTCACTTTCTGTTCCTTACACTCCCTCCCTCCAGATCACTGCCAATACAGTAGGCATCACAGACACAGATGGTAGAGACCATTCCTCAGAGCTAACCTCAACCCCAGCCATTCATAGGCTACTCAACATAACTTGTATGTACACCAATATACAGTGCTGTGAAAAAGTATTTGCCCCCTTTGTGATTTTCTCTATTTTTGCATAATTTTGATACCAAATGTTATCAGATCTTCAACCAAAACCTAATATTAGATAAAGGGAACCTGAGTTTACAAATAACAAAACAAATGGATACTTATTTTATTTATTCAAAAGTTATGCAACGCCCAATTTCCCTGTGTGAAAAAGTAATTGCCGCCTTACACTCAATAACTGGTTGTGCCATTTTTAGCTGCAATGACTGCAACCAAACACTTCCTATAGTTCATCAGTCTCTCACATCACTATGGAGGAATGTTGGCCCACTCTTCCATGCAGAACTGCTTTAACTCAGCGACATTTGTGGGTTTTCAAGCATGACCTGCTCATTTTAAGTCCTGCCACAACATTTCAATAGGGATTAGGTCTGGACTTTGACTAAGCCATTCCAAAACGTATAATTTGTTGCTTTTTAACAATTTTCATGTAGACTTGATTGTGTGTTTTGGATCATCCAGGTCCCGAGGCAGCAAAGCATCCCCAAACCATCGCACTACCACCACCAGGAACCACCGCATTTAACCATGGAAAGAGGTCTGGGAATATGGCTGAATATAAACAGCGTAGTTATTCCCTCCGCAAGGCAATCAAACAAGCGAAATGCCGATACAGATACAAAGTGGAGTCCCAATTCAACGGCTCAGACACCAGACATATGTGACAGGGTCTACAGGAAATCACGGACTACAAAAAGAAAACCAGCTACGTCACGCTTCCAGACAAACTAAACACCTTTACTCGCTTTGAGGATAATACAGTGCAACCGTCGCGGTCCGCTAACAAGAACTACGCCCCCTCCCCCTTCCTTATCCGTGGCTGATGTGAGTAAAACATTTAAACGCGTTAACCCTCGCAAGGCTGCTGGCCCAGATGGCATCCGTAGCCACGTCCTCAGAGCATGCGCAGACCAGCTGGGTGTGTTTACGGACATATTCAATCGCTCCCTATCCCAGTCTGTTGTCCCCACATGCTTCAAGATGGCCACCATTGTTCCTGTACCCAAAAAGGCAAAGATAACTGAACTAAATGACTACTGCCCCGTAGCACTCACTTCTGTCATCATGAAGTGCTTTGAGAGACTAGTCAAGGATCATATCACCTCCATCTTACCAGCCACCCTAGACCCACTTCAATTTGCATACCGCCCTAACAGATTCACAGACGATGCAATCGCCATCACACTGCCCTATCCTATCTGGACAAGAGGAATACCTATGTAAGAATGCTGTTCATTGACTACAGCTCAGCATTCAGCACCATAGTACCATCCAATCTCATCATCAAGCTGGAGGCCTGGGCCTCAACACCGCCCTGTGCAATTGGGTCCTGGACTTTCTGACGGGCCGCCCCCACGTGGTGAAAGTAGGAAACAACATCTCCACCTCGCTGACCCTCAACACTGGGGCCCCACACGGGTGCATGCTCAGCCCCCTCCTGTATTCCCTCACCCACGACTGCGTGGCCATGCACGCCTCCAACTGAATCATCAAGTTTGCAGACGACATAACAGTAGTGGGCTTGATTACCAACAACGATGAGACAGCCTACAGGGAGGAGGTGAGGGCACTCAGAGTGTGGTGTCATGAAAACAACTTCTCACTCAACGTCACGTCAACAAAACAAAGGAGATAATCGTGGACTTCAGGAAACAGCATAGGGAGGACCCCACTATCCACATAGAAGGGACAGCAGTGGAGAAAGTGGAAAGTTTTAAGTTCCTCTGCGTACACATCAGCGACAAAGTGAAATGGTCCACCCACACAGACAGTGTGGTGAAGAAGGCGCAACAGAAATTTGGCTTGTCACCCAAAACCCTGACTAACTTCCACAGATCCACAATCGAGAGCATCCTGTCGGGCTGTATCACAGCCTGGTACAGCAACTGCTCCGCCCACAACCGCAAGGCTCTCCAGAGGGTGGTGTCGGTCTGCACGGATCACCGGGGTTAAACTACCTGCCCTCCAGGACACCTACAGCACCCGATGTCACAGGAAGGCAAAAAAGATCAAAGACAAGAACCACCCGAGCAACTGCCTGTTCACCCCGCTATCATCCAGAAGGCGAGGTCAGTACAGGTGCATCAAAGCTAGGACCGAGAGACTGAAGAACAGCTTCTATCTCAAGGCCATGAGACTGTTAAATAGCCATCACTAACATAGAGAGGCTGCTGCCTACATTGAGACACTTTAACAAATGGATCACTAGTCACTTTAAATAATGTCACTTTAATAATGTTTACATATCTTACATTACTCATATCACATGTATGTACTGTATTTTATACCATCTATTGCACCTTGCCTATGCCACTCGGCCATTGCTCATCCATATATTTATATGTACATATTCTCATTCACCCCTTTTTAGATTTGTGTGTATTAGGTAGTTGTTGGGGAATTGTTAGATTACTTGTTAGATATTACTGCACTGTCGGAACCAGAAGCACAAGCATTTCGCTACACTCGCATCTGCTAACCATGTGTATGTGACCAATGAAATTTGATTTGATTTGTAAACCATGCTTGACCTTTAGTATGAGGTTCTAACTTTGAAATGCAGTGTTTGGTTTTCGCCAGGCATAATGGGACCCACGTCATCCAAAAAGTTCTACTTTTGACTCATCTGTCCATAGAACATTCTTCCAAGAGTCTTGATGATCATCCAGGTGCTTCCTGGCAAACTTGAGTAAACCTTTTGGACGAGATGGGTCCCATTATGCCTGGCGAAAATCAAATACTGCATTCCTCAGTAAGAACCTCATACCAACGGCCAAGCATGGTGGTGGTAGTGTGATGGTTTGGGGATGCTTTGCTGCCTCAGTACCTGGACAACTTGCCTTAATAGAAGGAACCATGAATTCTGCTCTGTATCAGAGAATTCTACAGGAGAATGTCAGGCCAGTGTCTGTGAGCTGAAGCGCAGCTGGGTCATGCAGCAAGACAATGATGCAAAACACACCATAAAAATGTTTAAAAAGCAACAAATTCAGACCTAATGCCAATTGAGATGTTGAAAATCAGAAAGGGGGCAAATACTTGTTCACAGCATTGTACATTACATGCAATATATATACACATTTTAGAAAAAAAGGTGCTATCTAGAACCTAAAAGGGTTCTTCGGCTGTCCCCATAGGAGAACCCTTTTTGGTTCCAGATATAACCCTTTTGAGTTCCATGTAGAGCCCTTTACGCAGAGGGTTCTACACAGAACCCAAAAGAGTACTACTGTACCTTGAACCAAAAAGGGTTCTCCTACGGGGACAGCCGGAGAACGCATTTGTAACCCTTTTTTCTAAGATTGTACATGTATATCGCACCTGCCCCACCTATCCTCCATCTCTATGGAGACTCTCTCAGACTCTCTCAGGGAGTCCAACACTATAGAAAAGGCTTAATTCACAGACGTTTTAGCCTATTTCTTCCTGCTGTTGACCAACAGTCCTGTGGTCACAAAGGTCATGACATTTAGTATGTATGCATGAGGGTTGATCAAATGTCGCTGACTGTCCCCCAGTCTATAACACAGAGTACACTGTAGTCTCTCCTCACATTGGAGTAAAGGCTCCTACATATCTGTCCAACTACCGCCAACTCAACCATCCATCAAACCCTGCAAACGTGAAATCATCCATAAAGTACAGCCTCTCACAGTCACAGAGAACAGTGTGAATACTCTTAGTCTGAGGTAGTGTCTGTCTGTCTATTACTGTGCACTGCCCTTCCCCTTTCTCTCAGTCTCTCTCACTCACTTTCTTCCATCTCTCTCTCTCTCCCTGATGAAATGGGAGCTTCTCAGCAGATGGTTCATATCATATTCTTTAGGCAGACAGACTGATGTGGAGGGGCTCAAGCTGTTGCAGAGGGAGTAGAGCGAGAGCAGAGAGAGGGACAGAGAGAGGGACATGTTCTGCTTTTGGACAGTCTGAGAGTCTCATCGTCCTAACTCAAGATGATGCTCCTCAACAAGCTAGAATCAGGGATGGGCAACTCCAGTCCTCAGGGGGCCTGATTGGTGTCACACTTTTGCCCCAAACCCAGCTAACACACCTGACTCTAATAATCAACTAACCCTGATCTTCAGTTTACAATGCAATGACTTTAAATCAGCTGTGTTGCTTGGGATGGGGAAAACATTTGGCCCCCAAGGACTGGAGTTGCCCATTCCTAGGCTAGATAGTTTCCTATGTTGGTGTAATGGAGAGAGGTATATTTGTAAAGCAAGACAGAGACAGGGCCTTCCCTCTCCACGTTGTCTCATTGATGTCTGTGAACCAACGCTGGTGGAAATAGAATAGATCTTACCATGATGTAGTGTCTCTGCATCTCTGTCTTCTCACTGGCCAGCTTCTCACACTCCAGTTTCAGGCTGTGGAGAAAGCGGGAAAACACACACACACGTGTCAACAAACTGATCTAAGGCAGGACCGACCCTGCTGCAGCTCAACCTGAATCTCTCCTTTGTGTCAAAGCTGAAAAAGGTTATGGGTCTAGATCAATTAGACAGAGAGACCGATGGGATCCAAGCTGCAGTGGGAGAACAATGCTAGCTTCAACACACTGTTCACTGCTGTGACCGAGAGAGTTATGGCCATGAGTATTCAGCTCATGGTGTGAAGCTGGGCTCTCAGCACCAAGGTCACAGTCTGGAGGTCAACTCTACTCTGCTAACACTCTGATAAAACAGACACTCTGCTATGATATGGAAGAACAGACCAATATCACCACACCCTGCCACTGTGACATCGGGTGTAGGAGTCGGTAAAACAGCACAAACAGATCTGGGACCAGGCTTGCACCCTGCCACTGTGACATCGGGTGTAGGAGTCGGTAAAACAGCACAAACAGATCTGGGACCAGGCTTGCACCCTGCCACTGTGACATCGGGTGTAGGAGTCGGTAAAACATCACAAACAGATCTGGGACCAGGCTTGCACCCTGCCACTGTGACATCGAGTGTAGGAGTCGGTAAAACAGCACAAACAGATCTGGGACCAGGCTTGCACCCTGCCACTGTGCCAGGTGGACGAAGATGGATAAGATTAGAATCTCTACCTGCATTTGACCTGTGTATGACTGTTATATCAACCATATAGTTCACTGCACCCATCCTTGGCTTTCACATACATCAAGTGTAGTATTATTAAGCCTGACATGTAATATTCCTCAGAATAATAAGTGGAGCAGTAGAAGTGTGACAGTGGTTCCCAGGGGGATCCCCCAGTCCTTTAGAGAGAGGAGGGACAGTTCCCCCCTGAGGTACACACATTCATATAGGACACAATCCTCAGACTCTCATCTTCAGACACACACATCTTTACTTCTATTGTGTATTAATGTTTATGACATACAATATCACACAACTATAGTTCCTTTCGAACCAGGGTGTCTGTAGTGACACTGAGATGCAGTGCCTTAGACCGCTGCGCTACTCAGGAGACCAATATATATCGTAGGTAGCGCAGCGGCAGAGATGGAGATCCATGTTGAGTCTTTTTTCCCCCACTGTATGGTCTAATTTGTCATAAACTTCAACACAGAATAGAAGTAAAAGTCTGTGCTATCCATGTATCTGTGTGTCTGAAGATGGGAGTTTTGAGTTACATACATGGATTTTACGTTAGGATTGTGCCTACATATGCCTGCATGGGGTAAGATGGAGGGTGGTGTGTATATACTATCTGTATAGTCCATAAGGGGGAGGTGGAGGGTAGTGAGTGAGTATATAGCACCTGTGGTATTGAGCCTGGAGGAACTGGAACTCCTCCTTGATGCGGTCCAGGGTCTCCAGGACTGTGAACTTGAAAGACTGGCCAGGCTGAATAGGGACCTGGGGGAGAGAAAAGAAAGGAGAGAGGAAAGAAGAAGGGAGAGTAAGGTCACTTCAATAGACATCATAAAACATTTTCCTTGCTCTCTTTATCTCTCCGCACCCCTCTTTCACAAACACTCTCTCACTCTTTTCTTTCCAACCACCCTCTTCTTCTCTCCCCTTTCCTCCTCCTCTCTCTCTCCTAATGACTGTCTCCCTCCCCCTCTCACATTAGCATCTCTCTCGCCTCTCCTCTCCTCCCTCTCTCCTCCCTCTCCTCTGCTAGGATGCTTTTTGCTAATGTATTCTTGCCTACAAAGCACTGAGAAGGGAATACGTCAAATGAATAACTCATGGTGAATCACAAACATTAAAACGGCACTGTCTTTCACCTGTTAAAAGCAAAGAATCTCAACAAACGCCCCCCAGGAGAACCCTGCTCCCCCCTGAAGCCCGTCTGAAGCACTTTAGCTGTGTAGTTGGGGGAACACAAACACAGCAGGGATGTTGTTTTAGAGGCAGGGCGATATAACCGGGTAGAGGGTGGGGGGGGACTAGGTAGCTGACTAGTGGTGGCTATTCAGCAGCCTGATGTTCTGGGGGTAGAAGTTATTGGCCAGTCTTTCCGTTTTTGCCATGATGCTCCTGTACTGCCTGCGTCTGAGTGATGGAAGTGGGATGAACAGGCCATGGCTCGGGTGGATGGGGTCCCTGATGATCTTCTTGGCCTTCCTGCGACACCTGGTGTTGAAGGTGTCCTGGAAGGCAGGCAGTGTGCACCCAATGGTGTGTTCGGCTGAGCGTTTCACCTTCTGTAGCACCTTACGGTTAGCAGGGGTGAAGTTGTGTTGCAGCTTAACAGTATGCTCTTGATGGTGCGCCTGTAGAACACTGGGCCCTCGGAGACATGTCAAATTTCTTCAGCCTCCTGAACTTGAAACTTTTGACCATCTCCATGGCAGCCCCATTGATGAGGATCGGGATGTGCCCAGCCTGGTTCTTCCTGACGTCCACAATCAGCTCCTTTGTTTTGCTGACGTTGAGCGAGAGGTTGTATACCTGGCACCAAGCCGTCGGAGTGCCTACCCCCCTGTAGGCCGTCTCGTCATTGTTGATAATCAGGCCTAATACTGTCGAGTCGTCAGCGAACTTGATGATGGAGTTTGACCTGTCTGAGGCCACGCAGTTGTGGGTATACAGGGAGTACAGGAGGGGACATATGACGCAACCTTGTGGGGCCCCCGCGTTGAGGATCAGTGTGGTGTTAATGTTGCCTACATTCACCATCTGGGGGTGGCGCGTCAGGAAGTCCAGGACCCAGTTGCATAGGGAGTTCAGTCCCAGGGCCGTGAGCTTTCTGGTGAGCTTAGAGGGCACTATGCTGTAGTCGATGAACAGCGTCCTCACATATGCATTCCTTTTCTCCAGGTGGATGAGGGCAGTGTGCAGTGAAATGGCGATTGCGTCGTCCGTGGATCTGTCGGGGCGGTATGTGAATTGGAGAGGGTCGAGTGTGTCAGGGAGGGAGGAGGTGATGTGGTCATTGACGAGCCTCTCAAAGCACCACACGGTGAAGATGGTGAGTGGTATGGGTCGGTAATCATTCAGTTCAGATGGAAGTGTCGTGAGGGAGGGACATACTACTGAAACATACAAACAGGTGCGTACACACACACACACACACACACGCGCTGAGCTGACACGCAACAAGCCCTTGTGCTAAATGGGGGCTACGCACAAAAAGCCTGGGACCCACGCAGGCAAAAATGCATGCACACAACTGAGGCTAAAAAGATAATGCATGTCAGTGTTATTCAACCACAGGCTCCAGATCAGTGGCATAGGCTGCTTCAAATCAAAACACATAGATAATGCATGTCAGGGTTATTCAACCACATGCTCCAGATCAGTGGCATAGGCTGCTTCAAATCAAAACACATTTTATTTGTCACATTTAGCAGATGTTATTGCAGGTGTAGCGAAATGCTTGTAATACTTCACCTCACACGCCCTGACCGGACTTTAGTCTGCACAACTCTCTGTCCATCTCCCTCTCCCTCCTCTCATTCCCTCACCACAACCACCCCTGAGAGCCAATACCAGACCTCTCCCCTTTGCCCTTCTCCGCTCCACCTCTTCACCCTCTAACTTTCTCCCCCTTTTTCCTCCCCCTTTCTTTCCACAGAATAGGGTGTGAATCCAGTCTGTCCAGAGGCTAGCTAGGCGGCTAAAAGATTGCAGGTTTCAGTAGGAGCTTAATTAGTCTAGACAAGGAAATTCAATTAAATTTCAATTAGGCTAATGGTGGAGGTCAGACACTCTTTGGGCTTTCCAGTAATTAAGCTGCGGGTTGTGCAGCTCAGTTTGTGCCTAGTGCTTTGGCAGTTTCCTGGACCGACGGCCTCAACTCAGTACACAAGCCCAATGGGGGAGGGGCGGCTGCCGACGGAGCCCCACTGACCTTCATTCATAACACACTGGTCTGACACACACACAGGGGCAGGGAGGGGGGTAGACAGCAGTAGAGAAGAGATGGCCTAACAAATCCTCTGACCACTAGACAGTGGACCACCACAGACTACATTCCAGACCGACTACTGTTCATTTTACATCAGCACTCACAATAACACATTCCTCAATGTAGTCCGGTTTTCTGTATGGGTCAGGTTATGAGTGATATAACTACAGACCCAGCGTGTTCTGGTCTCAGTGCATCCTGGGGGAGTGGGGGGTGGGGGGAGTGAGGGGGGAGTCTCCTCTCCTCTCTCTCAGTGTGGCTCAGTTGGGCCCTGGTGGTGTCAGACAGCATGGGGGATCCTGAAACACCAAACAGATCCGGTTAATCTAGGAGAAGAGGGAGGGGGTAGACAGACAGGCCAGCCATGTGGGACGACAGCATTCAATCACAATTTAGAGGAGCTGGAACTGGAGCAAGTTGAGCCGAGAATATAGAAGGATTATCCATGGGGGGGACTGGGCTAGGAGATCACATAACAGTACAGAGCCAGCAACCGGGCCACAGCCCTCCCTACCCCTCCCTCCATCCGTCCTCTCATCACTCCCCCTAATCTGTCCATCAATCACTGGGGGAAACATTTGATTTAGGCCGCTGTTTCTGGGCTGAAACAGATGTGGGTCTGGGACTGATCGGGACTGCAGAGCGTCTGTCTGCTCTGTGGCACACTTTCTGTTCTGCCACCCCGCCCGCTCCCTCTTTTCCTCAATCTTTCTCTTTCCATCTCCCTCTCTTGCTCTCACTCTGTCTTTCTCACTCACTCTCTGTCTCTCTGTATCAGACAGGCTGGGGAGAGAGATGTTCAGAGGGGCATGAAATAATCATTTGCTGGTGAAATATTTAGGGTAAAGGCACATGAATAGATGAAGAGGACCAAGTGTAGAAGGGAAGTGTTAATGTGATCTTGGGTGTAGGGGACGTGTTTGTGTGGGTGGGTGTGTCCTCCACATCACTCCTGTTCTCTCTTTTTATTTTTCCCTCCACTCTTTCTCCTCTCCTCTGGGTGTCCCCATCTCTCCTCTCAGTCTGGTGTCTCCATCTCTTCTGTCCCCATCTCTCCTCTCAGTCTGGTGTCTCCATCTCTTCTGTCCCCATCTCTCCTCTCAGTCTGGTGTCTCCATCTCTTCTGTCCCCCTCTCTCCTCTCACTCTGGTGTCTCCATCTCTTCTGTCCCCATCTCTCCTCTCAGTCTGGTGTCTCCATCTCTTCTGTCCCCCTCTCTCCTCTCAGACTGGTGTCTCCATCTCTTCTGTCCCCCTCTCTCCTCTCACTCTGGTGTCTCCATCTCTTCTGTCCCCCTCTCTCCTCTCACTCTGGTGTCTCCATCTCCTATGTCCCCCTCTCTCCTCTCGGTCTGGTGTCTCCATCTCTTCTGTCCCCATCTCTCCTCTCAGTCTGGTGTCTCCATCTCTTCTGTCCCCCTCTCTCCTCTCAGACTGGTGTCTCCATCTCTTCTGTCCCCCTCTCTCCTCTCACTCTGGTGTCTCCATCTCTTCTGTCCCCATCTCTCCTCTCAGTCTGGTGTCTCCATCTCTTCTGTCCCCCTCTCTCCTCTCGGTCTGGTGTCTCCATCTCTTCTGTCCCCATCTCTCCTCTCAGTCTGGTGTCTCCATCTCTTCTGTCCCCCTCTCTCCTCTCAGACTGGTGTCTCCATCTCTTCTGTCCCCATCTCTCCTCTCAGTCTGGTGTCTCCATCTCTTCTGTCCCCCTCTCTCCTCTCAGACTGGTGTCTCCATCTCTTCTGTCCCCCTCTCTCCTCTCAGACTGGTGTCTCCATCTCTTCTGTCCCCCTCTCTCCTCTCACTCTGGTGTCTCCATCTCTTCTGTCCCCCTCTCTCCTCTCACTCTGGTGTCTCCATCTCTTCTGTCCCCCTCTCTCCTCTCACTCTGGTGTCTCCATCTCTTCTGTCCCCCTCTCTCCTCTCAGTCTGGTGTCTCCATCTCTTCTGTCCCCCTCTCTCCTCTCACTCTGGTGTCTCCATCTCTTCTGTCCCTCTCTCTCCTCTCACTCTGGTGTCTCCATCTCTTCTGTCCCCCTCTCTCCTCTCACTCTGGTGTCTCCATCTCTTCTGTCCCCCTCTCTCCTCTCACTCTGGTGTCTCCATCTCTTCTGTCCCCCTCTCTCCTCTCGGTCTGGTGTCTCCATCTCTTCTGTCCCCCTCTCTCCTCTCACTCTGGTGTCTCCATCTCTTCTGTCCCCCTCTCTCCTCTCACTCTGGTGTCTCCATCTCCTATGTCCCCCTCTCTCCTCTCGGTCTGGTGTCTCCATCTCTTCTGTCCCCCTCTCTCCTCTCGGTCTGGTGTCTCCATCTCTTCTGTCCCCCTCTCTTCTCTCACTCTGGTGTCTCCATCTCATCTGTCCCCCTCTCTCCTCTCGGTCTGGTGTCTCCATCTCATCCAGTCCCCCTCTCTCCTCTCCTCTCGGTCTGGTGTCTCCATCTCTTCTGTCCCCCTCTCTCCTCTCGGTCTGGTGTCTCCATCTCTTCTGTCCCCCTCTCTCCTCTCGGACTGGTGTGTCCACCTCTTCTGTCCCCCTCTCTCCTCTCAGTCTGGTGTCTCCATCTCTTCTGTCCCCCTCTCTCCTCTCAGTCTGCTGTCCACCGCTTCTCCTTCCTGCAGGAGTTCTAGAGCGCTGGTCTGGGCCTGTCCTGTGTAAAAAGGCTGGTTGATGGATAACAGGCTCCAGGAGGTACGGCTTTGTAGGGACTATGGTTAGCGGGATGGGACACACCCACCAAAGTCCTAAAAAGATTAGTGGATCAGGACACACACTTTCAAGGCAGTCAGCAGCAGCATCTTAGCTGGAATGGAGCCCTCCTTCAACACCTGAAGGTTTTGATACATTTGAATCATTTAGCAGATGCTCTTATCCAGAGCAACTTACAGGAGCAATTAGGGTTGTCTTGCTCAAGGGAATAGACAGATATTTCACCTTGTCGGCACAGGGATTCGAACCAGCAACCTTTTGTTTACTAGCCCAAAGCTCTTACTTGCTAAGCTACCTGCCACCCTCCAATAACATGGCTCCAGCCAGCCTGTCACTTAGTCACAATACATTGTGGTGAGAGGCAAAACCCACTGCCATAAAATACTGGATTAGAAATGGAGGGATTGGCAGCGAAAAGAACGCTTGGAGTGGATCCAAAATTTGGTCAGATCAGCTCTTTTTATAAAAACAACAAAGGCTTTGACTGAGGGGAGAATGAGCGTTAGGATTGGAGAGCACAGTTCATTTGGATTGATGTGTTCATACTTGACTTCATAAGAACCAGCTTGTTATCAGAAATGTAAACAGGTAACAGTATGGATAAAGATGATGGTTACATCTGCCAGAAAATATCCATGATGTACCTGTATATCATTAAAATCCTGAGGCGCAAACAGAACAACAAGCTCCACAATACAGATGTATCCAGAGGAAAACAACCTAAAAGCAAGAGAGCGCTAACGCACGCACACCACCACTCGCCCTAACCTAATTAAGGGAACATATGTGATTTGTGCAGCCAGATATTTGGCGTTGGTTTGTTTACTTGGCTGTAAAAACAAAGTGTTACCCTGAGAGACGCAGAGAAGTGAGACCAGACCCAGTACACACAGCCCCAAGCTAGAGTATTAATATGGGCCTAATGGTCAGGAGGTGGAACACAGAGGCCAGACTTAAGGCTAGATTTACTAGGCAGATGAGAGATTACTAATACTTAAAAAGCACAGTTTGTGAAAATCTACTCCCTGCCGACCCTGAATAGTCACGGGCAGTATGAACTGTTCTGCTGCCACTCCAGCGCTACCAGAAAACAGAATGTACAGTTACACACACACACACACACACACACACACACACACACACACACACACACACACACACACACACACACACACACACACACACACACACACACACACACACACACACACACACACACACACACACACACACACACACACACACAGCTGTAACATTGGCACCCTGGTGAAGCAGTTAGTAGCAGGCTCTCTGTCCCTGCCGTATCCCCTCCTGTGAGTCTACTTCCATTAGATTAGGATCAGTCCAGGGCCAGATCAACTCTTTCCAGACAACTATCACAACCGTCTCTGGGGGTGGGGGGGGGGTTAGGGGGGGGGGGTTACACACACTCAGTCTAAGCGTGCAGGAGCTAATGTCCACCACCGAAGCCTGCTCCATCCCCCCCAAAAATGTCAAAATCAACTGCACCAACAACAATATGTAAAGTACAAGGATTCCCTCTGTGTTCAACATCGTGTAATGCCATGTTCATTTCAGTCCATGCTGTGAGTCCCTACAGGTAAAGACAGAGTGGTCTAGTCAGTGGTCTAGTCAGTACTAAGAATCAGCTAGTCTTTCACAGACCTCAAAGTAGACTTCAGCTTTAACACAAAGATTACCAGATGACCTACCATACCACTAACTTTAAACTCATTATGGGGGTAGCAGTGGTCGTTTGCTACCTACTCTGTCTATGTAGATAAGGACGGTGTCCATCCCACCATCAGTCCACTCTCAGGTCTGCCTCCCATGGCTCTTGCTGCAGTGGTTGGAAATGTGTGTTTGGTAACTGCGGAAACTCTGGGCGTGACAGCTCAAGCATTCACAGCCTGGTTTTATTGTTCTTGGCCTGGGCGGGTGGCGATTCACGGTAGGGTGGGCGATATTACGATAGTATCGTCTATTGAGGATGATTGACAGCCATCGCCGATGGTGACGACATTGTGATGTGACAGACGATTCAATTTGACTAGCCTGGCGCCATAAAGAGAAGAGCGGAGTCATGCAGTGCACAGCAGGGCAGTGCATGGGTGACAGTCTGATTAAATTGCCTATATTCCTATAGCCCAATTCAATTCATATATTATATTTACAGAATGCAAGAGAAAAATGTAGACATGGCTAGGTTCCACCAAAGCAGCACTAAATGTCTGGTCAGAAAATCAAACTAAAACATATTCAAAGATGACAAAAAATGTAATGTGATACAATTTTGTATCACTTATTTTCAATTTAAATCCGTAAAATAAAATGATAGCAATACCAATGCTAAACATACAGTCTTGGAACTGTATGTTGACAATGGTTAAGGTAAAATTCAATTAATGTTTTCGTTTTTTCTCTCTCTCCAGTAGTGGATGATCATGATTCCATGATCAAACAATGAATCTCTCAGAAAGTTTTAAAAGTTGCTACATATAGAATTCTCCCCCATGTGTAAGATATGTGAATTGCAAGAACACAAGGCTGCATTCAAAACAAATCTCCCCGTATCCCATTTCACCATAACATGGTGGAGACTCGAGCTTCAGTTTTTACTTTCGGTTTCGTCCACCGGGTTTTTAAACAGATGTAAAAACGATATTTTTTGTTATTGAAAAGATATTTCACAGTGATTTAGACGGTACAATGATTCCCCACACTATTTAGTGCTTTTTTTCCTCACATAAACTGAAATGTAACGAACGCTGTAGATTTTTAGCAACCAGGAAATGACAATGATTTCTACATTGGCCCCTTCCCCAGTTTCCACTAGATAACACAGCTTCAGTGTTGCCAACTCCTCAGTAAGGAAAGTAGCTATTGGCTGCCCTAAAAGTAACTAGAAGTCGATAAATGACGTCATCGCCTAATTTGCTTACTTGGCCATGTGCATGTAACTGTGATGGACGCTGTAGGAGAGAGGAATAACGTTGTGGGAGAGACAAAAAGTGAGTAAAAAACACCCTAAATATGTTTACAACTACAAATGAATTATCTGTCGATTCTAGTTTTTTTAAAGTCACAATTCCAACCCTCCTCCTTTATCCGGGCTTGGGACCGGCAAAAATGACCCAAAAGAGACACTCTGGCGGAGTTACTTAGTTTTTTATTTAATTTTAAATTTTATTTTTTGGGTTTTTAGTTTAGTTTTTTACATTTACATCCCGCCCTGAATGTAAGCCAGGGTGGGATCAGCCAGCAGCGGCTTCCCACATGCGCGATTCATTTGCAGTCTGGACGCGGAGGGGTGAACATTTCCTGCTCTGACTGCAGCTGGGAGGGACTGCTGCGCGAGGACTGGGCCACCTGTGAGTGCTTTGGGACGGGGGTGGGGCCCACGGCAGCACCCGCTTCTCGTTGAGAAGATTAAGAACGATACGTGCTTTCACGTCAGAGACTTCAATAACATCAGAAAAAGTCGCTAGATTTGTCGCTAGTCGCTTTTTGAAAATGTGTCACTAGAGGGTCTGAATACTCGCTAAATATAGCGACAAAGTCACTAAGTTGGCAACACTGCACAGCTTTCCTATTTTGACAGCAGAAGCCGGCAATAGGCAATATCACAACACTGGCAGGTAAGTTATACTGTGAAACACTATCATTCCACTATTACTGCAGATATATTATGGATATTTTCTAAAATTACAATGTAAAAATACAAATCCTATTTGTAATACCTTTTACGTTGTTTTTGAACAACCTACAAATATGGTAGGCTTAATGTAATAATGAGAGCGATAGAACAAACAATAGCAAGATAGAAACATCCAATGACAAATTTGAACTAACCTGACTGTTGAGCAAAGCATTATGACATAAAATGCATTGATGCAAGACCGCAAATGTTTGTTTTTTTAAATGCCAAAAGCCTAATCCTAATAATTTAAATAACATAAAAGCATTAAGACAAATTCAGTTATGAAAGTATTTCACAAATATTCTGTGTTTAATGTCCTAAATTTGCTGCATTTAAATGGCAACAATTATGTAAGTCAGAGTCTATGCTATTTTCAATCACAACTTTATTCTAAAATGACAAATAAGTGACATTGAGAAAACAATACCAAGATAGAAAAATCGAAATATGAAATAAAACGATGTGTAACCTAGTTGGCCCTATTTCCATATTACTCAATGTCAACCTACCTTCAAGGCCTAGTAGCCTAATAAGAGAGGATTAGGCAAAAATGCTAATCACTTTATAATTATCCAGTTCTGAGGACAGCAAAGTAGCTTGCTCTGTCTGCAACCCATGATGATTTACAACCCATTGCACGATGCACAGCCAGCGAGGCTCTTTGACTGTGTCACTCACTCTATATGCGCGCTTCGGCACACACAGACATGCCCACACACACACCTCTTTCGTGCCACAGATCCACTAAATATATTTTGTCAATGTGGGGATTTATCTCATCCCTCTCATAGCATGCAAGCTCACTGTGGGATCTTTTAAAAACTTGTTTCGGGGGGGGGGGGGGGGGTCAATAGCGGGCTATACCAGAGTATATCACAATGTTTAATGAGTGCATAATCACGTGAGAAAGATTGACATCACCCAACCCTAGTTCACAGAGCAGTCCCACACTTCAGATAACACTAGCCACAAGAATCTAGTGGAACCAATTATGTTTCTGTTTGCCTTGTAAATCAGCCCTGGGTTTAACCCTTTAGGAGGACCACTGAACAGATAACAATGTCTCTGTTCTGCCACAGGAGTCAACACAACACAGTGCTGTTGCCATGTCTATGTGGTTTATGTTTTCAGTTACTTATTTCAAAAGGCCAGTGACATTGTGAGTGACAGTGGAGATAGAGGCCCTTCCTCCTCTTTGTCTCGGATGGTGCATACAGGATGTATACAGATACCGCTAGTCAAGTCCAGTGAGTCTGACGTTTAAATTATCTGGACATTGATGTGTTAATTTGATACAAAAGAAGACATTAATTCATAGGATATTAATAGTATAACAAGATGAGGATTGGGATATACACAAAACATGACTACCTTTGGAAAATGAGATGCAAAGAAACTAGTCTCTTGACAGTAATAGGTACAAGGGGCTATTTCAAAGTCTACACAGTCACCCTCTTTTCCTTGTTCTCTCTCAAGCTCACACGCGTTCCTTGCACCCTCACTCTGTGCTGTAGATCCCATTACACTTGCAGCAGCAGTATGTATTGATCTGTTAACGTTGGCTCAATCTGGGACCGAACTTTATCACAAACACTACAACTCTGAACAAAACCTCTGATCTGTGACTGAGTATAGTCCTATTTCCAGTGTGATCTCCTACTCATTTCCATTTCTAATTCACAATGCCTCGGTTCTCTCTCAATCTTGCTTCCATTCTATTCCCCTGATTTGCATTCTTTCTGTACATATAATTGATTTCACATGCCCCCTCTTCCGAAAATGTCACTTATAATTCTCTGTGATTGCAGGCTGAAAGCTAAGTGTTCACTGACCTATTTGCACCAGATACAAAGACATGGACAACAAATCTGACTATAGAAACTAGACCTTGGCCTCCCAAGTGGCTCAGCGGTCTAAGGCACTGCATTGCAGTGCTAAATGCGTTACTACAGACCCGGTTCATTCGGAGCTGTGCTACAACCGGCTGTGGCCGGGAGTCCCATAGGATGGTGCACAATTGGCCCAGCGTCGTCCGGGTTAGGGGAGGATTTGGCCGGTGGGGCTTTACTTGACTCATTGCGATCTAGCGACTCCTTGTGGCGGGCTGGGTTCCTGCAGGCTGACTCCGGTTGCCAGTTGAACAGTGTTTTACTCCAACACATTGGTGTGGCTGGCTTCCGCATTAAACTGGCGGGTGTTAAGGAGCGCAGTTAGGCAGGTCATGTTTTGGTGGACGCATGACTCCACCGTCGCCTCTCCCGAGCCCATTGGGGAGTTGCAGCGATGAGACAAGATTGAAAATTGGGGAGAAAAAGGGGTAGTAAAAAAACAAATAATAATAATAAATATATATAACTACACCTTGTCTCTCTCTATCCGCCTCTCTCGCATGTATGGTCAAACCCATCCCCTCTTCCAGCTTCATCCTTCAGTTCCTAACACTGTAGTTTAGTAAATAATGAGAGGAGGGTGGTAGGGCGAGAGGGGACTGAAGGGAATACCTTCCACTGCCTTCTAACACATTATCCCTGGACACATAAACACAGATACAGCACAGAGCGTGCACACACAAGCGTTTGTTTTACTTTCCAAAAAATTGATTCCCATTCAAAATCCGATTTTTCTTAACTTTAAGCTCAACCCTAAGCTTAACCCCAAACCTCAGCCTAATTCTAACCCCTAAACCTAAAATAGACCTTTTTCCTTGTGGGAACATTTCGCCAGTTCTCCCCCCCCCCCCCCCCCCCCCCGTCTTTCCCCTGTCAGCTGCACCCAGGGGCTGTTGTAGTTGAAAGGTAGTTGTGTGGGTGGCATAGCTGACTCTCACTTCACTTGTGTGTGTGAGAGCGACTGCATGCGTGTGTTTGTATATGTGTTAGAGGGACTCTCTTCATACACCCTAACTGTTCCATGTCTCTGTCCTCTCAGTGTAGTCCCTGTCTCTACCTCTGTCCCTGAGCAGTAGTCAGATAAAGAGAAAAAGAGGAGCGACTTACCGGATGCCTGCCCTGAGGGTACATGGTCCCAAGAGAGATGTTCAGTCTGTTTGATTATCAGGTCAGAGCCTGTCCCCTGGCCCTCCACTCCTCTGCCCACCACCAGGAACACAGCCCAGTCCAGATCTTTCCCCTGCTTTGGTCTGGTCTCAGGCAAGGTTGAAGAGAGCAGTCCTCCCTCCTGCCCAGTCCTGCTCTCTTTTCTTCTTTCCGTTCAGCTCTGCTCTGTCTGTCCCTGTCCGACACGGAGCCTGTCGACACAGCTTGGAGAGCTCTGTCAGTGCATCCGTCAAACAGGTCTCACGGTAAAACAAATCCCCACACTAACACTTTGGCTCCTTTTCCTTCTTCCCGTTTCCTCGGTGTAACCAAAGTCTCACTCTCGTTTCTCTCTTCCTCTCCCGTCTCTCCCGCTCTGTGATCAGTTGGAGTCCACACACACTGACATGGCAGTGAAGCTTGAGCGTTACACCCAAGTACCCCCCCTTTCCTGTCCCTTCGCCAACCCCTCCAACAAGATACAAACACTACACTCCTCCATCCAAATTCACCTACAATCTACAGTACCTCCAGTCCCTCTTCTACTCATAGGAGAGAGCAGAACCTTAAACTGAAGGGTTGTGTTGTCTGTTGGAATACAACATTTAAAAAGAGAGGGAGAAAAACTATGACAGAGAGCGAGCTTTGCTTTTAATCTAAATAATAATAAAAAAACAGGAAAGCAGGAAAGAACAGCAGGTCACTAGAAGATCCTGTAGGATTTTCAGCAGGGAGCCCTGGACTGTAATATATTGTGCCTGTTGGCTTCAACATAAACAAGACAGCCTGCTAAAGCTCCCCTTAAGGTGGAGCGGCTGAGATAGACACACCGACATGGAGATAGAGATCCCCTTTCAATTGTAGTCAGATGGACAAAGCAGTCAGCCATGCACAAAGAGACAGGCGCAAACGGAAACACATATCCTTACACGCTATCGTTATAGATACGAGTGCACACACACTCGTAAACGAACCACTCACACAAAAACACACACAAACGCATAATTAGTCATTCTGAAGAGATGAAAGGTATGTCAGTATTCGAGTTCATACACGCACACACACTGACGACACAGAGAGAGAGAGAGAGAGAGAGAGAGAGAGAGAGAGAGAGAGAGAGAGAGAGAGGGATTTGACACATTTCAATACCCCTGCGTTTATTTGAACGTCAAGAAGAAAATAGTCCTTTCAGTACATAAATGTATCCTCAGCAAAGAACTGGGTCTACAAAACATAGGCTATGTTAAACATGCAATGTCTCAACACATACGAATAATGTAGTGGTTATTTCTGCCCAGATTGTTATTTAAAGCCATAAGTCTGTACTCCCACTGTTTGCCTATTGGCTTGATGAGTTTACAGAGGGCAGCTTCACTGTTGAACTTGATCAACCAGGAATTAATCCCTTATGATTGAACATCCCCCCTCTCGTCGCTTCCAAGACTCTTACCAGGAAAGAACACACAGACACTCTTACAGCATCTTGAAAAAGAGGTCACCTCGTAACAAGTTAAGCTCTTTCCATTTTAACAGAACAAAAGTTTACAGTAACTAAGGCATTTGGTACACAATAACAGGTTAATACACACACCTGGACCTAACTGTGCTGCACATCAATCCTTCTCTCTTACAGTCAGTAACTGGAGTTATTCATATCCCTAACTAACCCTCACTCATTCTTTATCCATCCATCTCTTCATCTCACACACTTCATCATCCACAACTCATTTGCCCCCCCCCAGATATTTGTCTGCCTCCCTCCCTCCTCTCCCTGAGGTAAGTGTTCCCTCACCCTCCACCCAGGCAGGTAGAGGATTGCACTAATCATAGTTATCTAATTGCAGGGATTAGGCAGGTAATTATTCACATGACTCTGAGTCTGTTTCCCTGGGAGAGCTGATCGGGAACACAGGGTTCACGACTGATAGGCTGATGGGCTGTCTAGTCTACACATGGCTGGCTGGGTGGTGCTGGATAAACGGGGCTGGGTGCTGGCTAAATATGGATGACTGTGTTCATGTCTACACAGGCACCTTGAGATGTGCCTGAGAACACCTAAGTATAGTGGTCACTCAGTATGGTGGTCAGCTATTGTAGGTGGTACCATTTTTTTGGACCAGTGTTTGTGATTCTCCATACTCAAGTCGATATGGCCCTTATCCGACTTCAATTTACATTTATTTTTTGTTTAACCTTTATTTAACTAGGCAGTTAATAACACATTCTTATTTACAATGGCAGCCTACCAAAAGGCAAAAGGCCTCCAAAAGGCCTCTTGATTGATGTCAGATGGTGATCTATAGACACAAAACAAATACATTAAAATCCTTACTGTATGAGTAGTCTACCTGAATACTAGTCTGAGTAATCAGGCTGTAATACACAATTGGCATATACAGCCTGAAACAAATGCCTACAAAATCGTCTAAATGTTCCTGACAAGCCAGAATGTTGAATAAAATTAAATGTAAACTTACTCTACAGGTTGTCTGTGCGTTTGTCCTTCAGCTGCTCGAAATGAGACTGAATATCCACAGGAAAGTATTGTTTACCCAACTTTTTAGAGAGCTAGTAGAGGTATATGGTTCAGTTAGGCACCGAGGTAAGATTAGTTTTATACTGGATAATCTCTCGTAAATAGCTATTGAACCCAGCATGCAATGCCAATGAAAATGGTATATTCTGATTGGGGGGATGGAGAACAATCAACACTTTTTTCAGATTTCAATCTACAAAACAATTCTCAAATTAAATTCATGGAATGTTTGGTTCAATAGCTATTGATGAGAGAAAACCGAATATCCAAGATAAAATAATTTAATCTCAGTGCCAAGCCATATATCTACCAGTTCTCTAAAAGGTTGGATAAACAATTTGACTACCCATCTGTGGATATTTAGTAAAAAATGTCGAGCAGCTGAAAGACAAACCACACACAACCGGTGAGTAACTGGAACTGTAATTGTATTAAACATTCTGGCTTGTAAGGAACATTTACACGATTTTGCGGGCATTAGTTTCAGGTTGTATATACCAATTATTGTGTATTGCAGCCTGATTAATCAGACTACCTGCATGCAGGATTGGCCTATAAAAGCAATTGTTATAGTCATTTCATGGCATCTTCCTAATGACTAAAGTTCTGTCTGCATCAATCTCACCTCTCAGGAGAGCTTCGGACCTACCTGTGACCCCAGTGTGCATAATGATATCATAACCTACCTTTAGTCAACAGCGCAGCAACATTATTATATTTCTATAGACGTGCACGCCGTGGGCGATACTGTATTAGATTGCAATCATATTTGCCTTTGTTGATGGCAGTTGAAACTATAAGCCTAGACAAGTGAGGTATCCCTGCTTTTCTTTCAAAATTCACACATGTAGTTTGTTATCTACAGTAAGCGCCATCAAAGAAGTTCACTCAATCAAAGACGAAAAAATAACCAGCCTAAACAGATATAAGATTAAAAGAACAGCCCTAGCTGTAAAGATAACTGTGACGAGACAGACCAACATTATCGTCGAGGCATGATACCCTCTGGGATGATTCAATTTGAGGAAACGAGTACATACCGTAATACTTCAGGACCACCTTAAAAGCTTGCCACTGTCGAACTGTGTAATCGCTCTCTGATTGGTCAAGCGTGCTGCCTGCTTTAGCCAATAGGCACCACTTTGTCCCACGTTGGGTCTTGACATCATTCGAAAAGTCTGACCAATCATGGCTTGGATGCCAAATGACTGGCTGTGGGCAGTGGAGAGGGAGTTTTAATTTATTTTTTATTGAACCTTTATTTAAGTAGGCAAGTCAGTTAAAAAAATAATCGCATTTTACAATGACGGCCTACCCCGGCCAAACCCTCCCCTAACCCAGACGACGCTGTACCAATTGCCCTATGGGACTCCCGATCACGGCCGGTTGTGATACAGCCCGGGATCAAACCAGGATTTGTAGTGACGCCTCTAGCACTGAGATGCAGTGCCATAGACCACTGCGACACTCGGGAGCCTGTGAGGATTGTGGGCATTGAAGTTCCAATTATTTTGCACAAACACACACACACATGCCTTCACCGACTCCCGCTGTCAGTCACGCTACATAAATGCTCAGTAAATTCTGCCATTAATTTCAATTCTTCTATTCCTACTGCTGTATTCAAGCTGAGCGGGTAAGCTTCACACTCGTGTCCGCAGTCCGAATAAAAGATGAGAAATGTTTTGAAGGAGACTGAAAAAATGACCATTATGTTCATTTCAAAGCTGGAATTATTCTGTTTACAGTATCTTCAGATGAGACCATTCCATGCCATGGACAGAATATGATGTGTGTGTGTATTTCTTATTCTGTTAACATAAGAAGATTTAAGACAGCGAGGAGTCTCTCTACTATACTTCTTTTGCATCTGCAACCTACAGATTAGTCGCAGAGACTAACGTTTGTTGATGCAGTACTCTGGAGTCTGTATTTCTATAACATGTTACTGTAAAGCAATGCAGAGGTCTCAGAACCCAGAGCTTTGAACTCACTCCAGCTGTCTGCTTTGAAAGCCTCCCCGTTTGAAACAGTGTTGTCACTCTGTCCCTGTCTATGACTGTGTTATCTGCTGCACACACATGCACGCACTCATACACACACACGCAAACACATACACACCAACATAAACACACTGAGCTACACACACTTGTCAGTAAGCATCGATCGCTATGATAGATGAAGCCTATTCCATGAGTAAGTGTTTGCCACCTTTGGCCCTGTACCTCATTGCCTGTATCACCCTCAGAGCAGTGACTCACCTCTCTCTCTCTCCCTGATTCAGAGAGATTGGGGTAAATGCAGAAGCCACATTTCGGTTGAATGCATTCAGTTGTACAACTGACTAGGTATCCTCTTTACTTTTCTCTTTCTCCATCGCTCTCTATCACCCCATGTCTCTTTATCGCTCACTTTCTGTGTGCCTGTCTCCCCATCTCACACACACACACACACAATTCAATTCAAGGGCTTTATTGGCATGGGAAAAATATGTTAACATTGCCAAAGCAAGTGAAGTAGATAATAAACAATAAAAATGAACAGTAAACATTACACTCACAGAAGTTCAAAAATAATACCTCTCTACCTCCCCCACTTCCTTTCTCTCTCTCCACCCCCCTCTGTCTGCTCGTCACTTGTTGCCTCCTTCCCTCCCATATTTGTGAAAGTCAGTCTGTCAGGGCGTTTCACTATAATGATAGTTCTGTTTACAACTCCATCAAAAGGAGAAAAAAATGATCTCCACCTCCCATGCTCCAGACAGGTTCTCTCTGCTATGAACACAGCAGTTACTCCCTAGTTCACAGTAGCACACATTCAACTTTTGCAGGTTTCAACCTCATAGGACAAATACATTCAGTAAAATACAATGGCAGTTAAAAAAAAAACATTCCCTTCAAATGTGAAACTCTGGACAAGCTGGATGTTGGGCTTGTAAGTAAGCATTTCACAGTAAGGTCTACACCTGTTGTATTCGGCGCATGTGGCAAATAACATTTGATTTGATGTTGACATTGGGTAAACAGAACGGTTCCAATGAAAATGATGTGAACAGCGTCCGTGTGTTTTACCAGTACTGTGGCCTAGCCCTCTCCTGACCTAGTAGTGAAAACATTTGGCTATTTGGGTGTGTTCATGTGGACATTCCCTTTCCTGTCTGTGCGCTCAGGGCCATATGTGAGACTTATTCAGTCACACTGCCATTTAGGTTTATCCCACTTATATCCTGTTTGATTTGGAGATGGGGGTGCACAGTTGAGCCTGTATGTACAAATGTGTGTGTGTGTGTGTGTTTGTCAGATCGCAGGTGTAGCGAAATGCTTGCGTTTCTAGCTCCAACAGTGCTGTAATACAATTAAAATAAAAAACACAATACACACATAATCCAGAAAAATTATGAAATATCAGCATGAGCAATGTCAGAGACCAGAATATAAATATATATACATAGAATGTATATAAATATATACATATAATGGTGTATTTTGTCTGTACACATTATTAAAGTGACCAGTTTTCAATGACTAGAATACAGTATGTACATATAAATGGTTAGGGTCAGTATATACATATATATACATATACAGTATGCTGATCTGTAGCTGATCTTTAAATAAAATCCCAAGTTCAAGAAACAGTGGCACTCAAACATTTTTTTTTTTAAAGGACAAAAAGATGTCACCTCATTTCACCTTTTTATTTTCGGTCAGGCTGGCTAACGTACTTCAGCAGTTATGCCTTCATCAGAATATGTGCCAAAGCCATCGTTTATTTTATATGCAGGTGCCTAGGTGATAATTACAATTGACAACACCTGTGTGAGTGCGGTACACTGTGGTAATGAAAACATTAGTGAACCAACAATTGTCACAAAATACACTATCTATGCAAAAGTATGTGGACACCCCTTAAAATGAGTGGATTCGGTTATTTCAGCCACACCCGTTGCTGACAGATGTATAAAATCGAGCACACAGCCATGCGATCTCCATAGACAACCACTGACATTAGAATAGCCTTACTGAAGAGCTCAGTGACTTTCAACATGGCACCGTCATAGGATGCCACCTTTCCAACAAGTCAGTTCGTCAAATTTCTGCCCTGCTAGTGTAACAGATGTTAATCGTCCTCTCCTCTCCTTGCGTTGTGTTTAGTTCAAAGAAATCGCCCCAGCCAGTGGTCCCAGTTGAGCCTTATTTATTATCTGTGATTAAATAGGAAACAGCACGTTAGTTGTGCAGGTCTTAATAATGTTGATGGCTGTCGATGGTAAAATCTGTAGCATGAAAACAACTGTGTTAGCAGTGAGCTTATGTGACCATTACATCGGTGCATGCTAGCTAACACTCTTATGTACAGCAATCATATACCAAAGCACATCCCAGAAAGCCCCTCAATCTCTAACAGGTACCATATGCCCACACATGTATAAATCAGGAATGTACAGCTAACTTGTACACATTGTAAAATATGAAAATAGAATACAGTATTCAGCACGTGACCTACCCCTTGCATCACATTTTGATACTGGGGAGACCTGACGTTCGCGATCTCCCCCTACAGGTGAAGTGGGAAGTTAACATACACTTAGGTTGGAGTCATTAAAACTCATTTTTCAACCACTCCACAAATTTCTTGTTAACAAACTGTAGTTTTGGCAAGTCGGTTAGGACATCTACTTTGTGCATGACAGAAGTCATTTTTCCAATAATTGTTTACTGACAGATTATTACACTTATAATTCACTGTATCACAATTCCAGTGGGTCAGAAGTTTACATACACTAAGTTGACTGTGCCTTTAAACAACTTGGAAAATTCCAGAAAATTATGTCATGGCTTTAGAAGCTTCTGATAGGCTAATTGACATCATTTGAGTCAATTCGAGGTGTACCTGTGGAAGTATTTTAAGGCCTACCTTCAAACTCAGTGCCTCTTTGCCTAACATCATGGGAAAATCTAAAGAAATCTGCCAAGACCTCAGAAAAGAAATTGTAGACCTCCACAAGTCTGGTTCATCCTTGGGAGCAATTTCCAAACGCCTGAAGGTACCACATTCACCTGTACAAACAATAGTACGCAAGTATAAACACCTTGGGACCGCTCATACCGCTCAGGAAGGAGACACGTTGTCTCCTGGAGATTAACGTACTTTGGTGCGAAAAGTGCAAATCAATCCCAGAAGAACAGCAAAGGACCTTGTGAAGATGCTGGAGGAAACAGGTACAAATGTATCTATATCCACAGTAAAGAGAGTCCTATATCGACATAACCTGAAAGGCTGCTCAGCAAGGAAGAAGCCACTCCTCCAAAACCACCATAAAAAAGCCAGACTACGGTTTGCAACTGCACATGGGGACAAAGATCGTACTTTTTGGAGAAATGTCCTCTGGTCTGATGAAACAAAAATAGAACTGTTTGACCATAATGACCATTGTTATGTTTGAAGGAAAAACGGGGAGGCATGTTAGCCGAAGAACACCATCCCAACCGTGAAGCACGTGGGGTGGCAGCATCATGTTGTGGGGGTGTTTTGCTGCAGGAGGGACTGGTGCACTTCACGAAATAGATGGCATCATGAGGCAGGAAAATTATGTGGATATATTGAAGCAACATCTCAAGACATCAGTCAGGAAGTTAAAGCTTGCTCGCAAATGGGTCTTCCAAATGGACAATGACTCCAAGCATAATTCCAAAGTTGTGGCAAAATAGCTTGAGGACAACAAAGTCAAGGTATTGGAGTGGCCATCACAAAGCCCTGACCTCAATCCTATAGAAAATTTGTGGGCAGAACTGAAAAAGTGTGTGCGAGCAAGGAGGCCTAGAAACCTGACTACACCATCTCTGTCAGGAGGAATGGGCCAACATTCACCAAACTTATTGTGGGAAGCTTGTGGAAGGCTACCCGAAACGTTTGACCTAAGATAAACAATTTAAAGTTAATGCTACCAAATACTAATTGAGTGTATGTAAACTTCTGGCCCACTGGGAATGTGATGAAAGAAATAAAATCTGAAATAAATCATTGTCTCTACTATTATTCTGACATTTCACATACTTAAAATAAAGTGGTGATCCTAAGTGACCTAAGACAGGGAATTTTTACTTGGATTAAATGTCAGGAATTGTGAAAAACTGAGTTTAAATGTATTTGGCTAAGGTGTATGTATTGTAAACTTCCGACTTCAACTGTATCTGCATGGGGGCCAATAACAACACGTCTTATTGTCATCGGAATTGAACCAACCAATAAGAGTGCTTTAACATTAAATAAATAAAAAATTGTAGGCAAATGGAAACATAACCAACCCTGTTACACTAGAGCTGTCCCAGTCAACTGTAAGTGCTGTTATTGTGAAGTGGAAACGTCTAGGAGAAACAACGGCTCATCCGTGAAGCTCACAGTATGGAACAACCGAGTGCTGAAGCGCGTAGTGTGTAAAAATTGTTTGTCCTCGGTTGCAACACTCACTACCGAGTCAGCATAAGAACTGTTCGTTGGGAGCTTCATGAAATGGATTTCCATGGCCGAGCAACCGCACACAAGCCTAAGAACACCATGCACAATGCCAAGCGTTGGCTAGAGTTGTGTAAAGCTTGCTGCCATTTGACTCTAGAGCAGTGGAAACACATCCTCTGGAGTGATGAATCACGCTCCACCATCTAGCCGTCCGACGGATGAATCTGGGTTTGGTGGATGCCAGGAGAAGAGTACCTGCCCCAATGGATAGTAAAAAATGTCAAGTTTGGTGGAGGAGGAATAATGGTCTGGGGCTGTTTTTCATGGTTCAGGCCCTTTAGTTCCACTGAAGGGACATTTTAACGCTGCTGCATACAATGACATTCTAGACGATTCTGTGCTTCCAACTTTGTGGCAACAGTTTGGGGAAGGCCTTTTCTGTTTCAGCATGACAATGTCCTCGTACACAAATCGAGGTCCATACAGAATTAGTTTGTTGAGATTGGTGTGGAAGAACTTGACTGGCCTGCACAGAACCCTGACCTCAATCTCATCAAACACCTTTGGGATGAATTGGAAGGTCAGCTGCGAGCTAGGCCTAATCACCCATCAGTGCCCGACCTCACTAATGCTCTTGTGGCTGAATGGTTGCAAGTCCCCTCAGCGATGTTCCAACATCTAGTGGAAAGCCTTCACAGAAGAGTGGAGGCTGTTATAGCAGCAAAGGGGGACCAACTCCATATTAATGCCCATGATTTTGGAATGAGATGTTCGACGAGCAGGTGTCCACATACTTTGTCATATAGTGTACATAGAAATACATATACAAATACACAGATCAGCAGAATAAACTTGATAAATAGCATTTAGGTATCATGATGACATGTAGGAAATGTGAGACTTTTTTGGTGCATTCAGTTACTTCCTATTGCACAGTAAAGCCTACAAAAACAGATGCTATGAGATATAAAACATTGACATCTGGATAGAAAGATTGCAATTGAATTGAAATACATAAACTTAAAAAAAACAGCGCAGCCATATACATCTATAAAATATCTGAATGAGAGATCATAATTTAGACCTCGAGGATGCGTGGTATTCAGTGATGTGCACGCCGAGGAACTTGAAGCTTTTGACCCTCTCCACTGCCCCATAAGTGTGGATGGGGGTGTGCTCTCTCTGCTGTCTCCTGTATGTAGTCCATAATCAGCTCCTTCGTTTTGTTGACGTTGAGGGAGAGATTATTTTCCTGGCACCACTCCGCCCTGGGCTCTCACCTCCTCCCTGTAGACTGGCTCATTGTTGTTGGTAATCAGGCCTACCACTGTTGTGTCATCAGCAAACTTGATGGTTGAGTTGGAGAGTCTCTCTGGAGAGACCTTAAAATAGATGTCCAGCGATGCTCCCCATCCAACCTGACAGAGCTTGAGAGGATCTGCAGAGAAGAATGTAAGAAACTCCTCAAAAACAGGTGTGCCAAGCATGTAGCGTCATACCCAAGAAGACTTGAGACTGTAAACGTTGCCAAAGGTGCTTCAACAAAGTACTGAGTAAAGGATCTGAATACTTAAAGTATGTACACTACCGGTCAAAAGTTTTAGAACACCAACTTATTCAAGCGTTTTTTATTTTTACCTTTATTTAACTAGGCAAGTCAGTTAAGACTTGTTAACAAATTCTTATTTACAATGATGGCTGAGGAACAGTGGGTTAACTGCCTTGTTCAGGGGCAGAACGACAGATTTTTACCTTGTCAGCTCAGGGATTCGATCTAGCAACCTTTCAGTTACTGGCCCAACGCTCTAACCACAAAGCTACCTGCCGTTTTTCTTTATTTTTTACTATTTTCTACATTGAAGAATATGAGTGAAGACATCCAAACTATGAAATAGCACATATGGAATCATGTATTAACCAAAAAAGTATTAAACAAATGAAAATATATTTTATATTTGAGATTCTTCAAATAGCCACTCTTTGCCTTGATGACAGCTTTGCACACTCTTGGCATTCTCTCAACCAGCTTCATGAGGTAGTCACCTGTAATGCATTTCAATTAACAGGTTGCCTTCTTAAAAGTTCATTTGTGGAATTTCTTTCCTTCTTAATGCATTTGAGCCAATCAGTTGTGTTGTGACAAGGTCGAGGGGTATACAGAAGATAGCCCTATTTGGTTAAAGACCAAGTCCATAGTATGGCAAGAACAGCTCAAATAAGCAAAGAGAAACGACAGCCCATCCTTACTTTAAGACATGAAGTCAGTTAATACGGAAAATTTCATGAACTTTGAAAGTTTCTTCAAGTGCAGGAATGGAAGAACCAGAGTTACCTCTGCTGCAGAGGATAAGTTCATTAGAGTTACCAGCCTCAGAAATTGCAGCCCAAATAACTGCTTCACACAAGGAACAGACATCTCAACATCAACTGTTCAGAGGAGACTGTGTGAATCATGCCTTCATAGTCGAATTGCTGCAAAGAAACCACTACTAAAGGACACCAATAATAAGAAGAGACTTGCTTGGGCCAAGAAACACGAGCAATGGACATTAGACGGGTGGAAATGTGTCCTTTGGTCTAGAGTCCAAATTGGAGATTTTTGGTTCCAACCTCTGTGTCTTTGTGAGACGCGGTGTGGGTGAACGAATGATCTCTTCATGTGTATTTTCCACCGAAAAGCATGGAGGAGGAGATGTAATGGTGTGGGGGTGCTTTGCTGGTGACACTGTCTGTGATTTATTTAGAATTCATGGCACACTTAACCAGCATCGCTACCACAGCATTCTGCAGCGATACGCCATCCCATCTGGTTTGGGCTTAGTGGGACTATCATTTGTTTATCAACAGGACAATGACCCAAAACACACCTCCAGACTGTGTAAGGGCTATTTTACCAAGAAGGAGAGTGATGGAGTGCTGCATCAGATGACCTGGCCTCCACAATCCCCCAACCTCAACCAAATTGAGATGGTTTGGGATGAGTCGGACCACAGAGTGAAGGAAAAGCAGCCAGCAAGTGCTCAGCATATGTGGGAACTCCTTCAAGGTGAATTCCAGGTGAAGCTGTTTGAGAGAATTCCAGGTGAAGCTGTTTGAGAGAATGCCAGATTGTGCAAAGCTGTCAAGGCAAAGGGTGACTATTTGAAGAATCTGAAAAATAAAATATATTTTGATTTGTTTAACACTTTTTGGTAACTACATGATTCCATATGTGTTATTTCATAGTTTTGATGTCTTCACTATTATTCTACAATGTAGATACTATTAAAAATAAAGAAAAACCTTTGAATGAGGTGTTCTAAAACTTTTGACCGGTAGTGTAAATGTGATATTTCAGTTTATTATTAATACATTTGAAAAAATGTCTAAAAACCTGTTTTGGCTTTGTCATTATGGGGTATTTTGTGTAGATTGATCAGGGGGAAGAAATTAATCAATTTTAGAAGAAGGCTGTAACATAATAAAATGTGGAAAGGGGTCTGAATAGTGGAGGGGTCTGAATACTTTCTGAATGCCGTGTATGTCTCATGTCTGGGCTGTTGAATTGCTACTCTACTTTGTTCCTGTACTGTCGTTTTGCCTCTAATCGTCACAGTGGAAACAATATCCTTTATGCACTTTCTGATGAACCCCGTTACCGAGTCAGGGTTTACGAGTCAGGTATACTATTCTCAGAGGCGACCTGGACCATTTCCCAGTCTGCATGATCAAAACAATCTTGAAGTATAGATTCTGATTGGTCAGACCAACGTTAAACAGTCCTTACCACGGGAGCTCCCTGTTTAAGTTTCTGCCTATAGGTGGGGAGGAGCAGAATGGAGGCATGATCTGATTTTCTGAAGGGAGGGTGGGGTAGGGCCTTGTAGCCATCCTGAAAGGGAGAGTAGCAATGATCCAGGGTCCGTGTTGCGCGTGTAGCACAGGAGATGTGTTGATAGACTTTTGGTAGTATTTTCCTCAGATTTCCTTTATTAAAGTCTACAGTTTGCACTTAGTCCAGTGTAGTTCCTTGAGAGCCATCGCGTGTTGGCTTGGGGGGGAATATAAACGGCAGTGACGATGACAAAGGAAATTCTCTCGTGTGGTAATGTGATCGGCATTTGATAGTGAGGTATTTGAGATTGAAAGAATGGTATGCACGCCGCCTGAGTCTGACTAGGGCCCTGCTCCTTCTACCTCTTCTCTGGCATTGGCTTTGTGGTGCAGCCCCGGGATGAATAGAGCTTCCTCTGGAAGTTCCAACAAAGGATCCAGGTCAGGGAAGTCGAATTTCTGCTTGAATATCTGGTGAGTGACCGCTGATCTAACATCCAAAAGTTATTGCCGGCTGTAGGTAATAATACAAGAAACGTTCTGAGCAAATAATTTAAGAAATAACACAAAAAAAATTAAATACTGCAAAGTTGGCTAAGAGCTAGAAACAGGGTGACGGTGCCAGCTTGTGCGTGCGTGCGTGTGTGTGTGTGTGTGTGTGTGTGTGTGTGTGTTGAGGTGGTCATTGTGTTTTGATATGAATGTGGAGAATCTCCAATCTCCAGGAAACAAGACAAGCATCCAAACTTGGATCAGGCTCATTTCCATCTCACTACCGCCTCCCGCTCACACACATGGACTTGTGTTGGCAGCTACTCATATTTGTGTGTGTGTGTGTGTCTCTCTCTCTCTCTCTCTGGGTTCTATAAAGCATACATGCCTGGTGGCGTTTTGTGTAAGCTTGCATACAGTTTGTGAGGTTGTGAGTTTGCATGCATGTTACTATTGACATATTGGTTATATGTTGCCATTTTTGTTCAGTGCTCCATCTTTCCTCTATGTGTAGGACTGTGTAATATATCACACATACAGGTATAAAGGTAGCAGGTAGCCTAGCGGTTAGAGCGTTGGGCCAGTAAATGAAAGGTCGCTGGTTCGAAATACCAGAGCCGGTGAAAAATCTGTCTATGTGCCCTTGAGCAAGGCACATAATCCTAATCTGCTCCAGGGGCGGCGTACTACAATTGCTGACCCTGTAAAAACAACACATTTCACTGCACCTATCTGGTGTATGTAACAATAAAACACTATTTTGTACAATATGGTGTGTATGACGTATGTATAATGTTGTTGTATATACTGTACGTGTAGGCGTATATAAGCGCATAAATATTTACAGTACCTCCACTGTATATCTCCTGTTTATCTGTGTGAGTCAGTGTCCCTATGAAGCCAGCCAGCACATCCTTGGTGCTGCCTGTGAGTGGAGTGCTGCAGTACTTTCCTTTGGGCTATGTACTGTACTCTGATCACGCTGCTTGGCTAAAGCCAATTGTGTGACTAATTGGGATTCAGGCAGGCTGCAGTGCAAAACAGCTTTTTTCAATGCCTGGCTCTGTGGAAGGCTGGAGTGTATGGTAGTGTCGAGGGAGGACAATGTAAGTTATGCATAAGACAAAATACACACCACACCCAAAACACACACACACACACAAACGTGCATGCATACACACATCATGCATGCACAAACACGCAGTGTGCATGTCACACAGTGACAAAACCCAATGGTCAAGTGCATATATTTGGAACAAATACATAACATGTACTATGACCATGTACAGTGCATTCCGCCCCTTCCCTGTTTCCAGATTTTGTTACGTTACAGCCTTATTCTAAAATTGATTAAATAAAAAATGTTCCTCATCAATCTACACACAATACCTTATAATGACAAAGCGAAGAAAGGTTTTTATAATTTTTTAAAATGTATAAAAAACTAAAAATGTAAATACCTTATTTACAGTTGAAGTCGGAAGTTTACATAGAGTTAGGTTGGCCCATCTGCTAGCCTGATAGCCGCGGCCCGCTAGCTGTCTAGAGCATATTGGACTGTTAGCTGAAGAGATCCATTGACCAATTTCTTGGGCCACTATACCTACTTTGCCAATTGGACTGGACCCCTTTACTACACGGAACCCTACTAATCCATCACGACTGGACTACCGACGTAACAGCACGAGGAGGCTCCGCACGAGGAGGCTATAACAGACTTTGTCCATCGCGACGTCCCTCTAAGGCCCTTCTGCTAGCTTGCTAGCACCGGCCCGCTAGCTGTCTGAATCGCCGTGTCTCCAGCCAGCCTAACTAGTCACTGGGCTCCTATGATCACTCGGCTACGCATGCCTCTCCCTAATGTCAATATGCCTTGTTCTTTGCTGTTCTGGTTCGTGATTATTGTCTTATTTCACTGTAGAGCCTCTAGCCCTGCTCAATATGCCTTAGCTAACCCTTTAGTTCCACCTCCCACACACGTGGTGACATCACCTGGTTTAAATGACGTTCTAGAGACAATATCTCTCTCATCATCACTCAATGCCTAGGTTTACCTCCACTGTATTCACATCCTACCATACCTCTGTCTGTACATTACACCTTGAATCTATTCTATCGCGTCCAGAAACCTGCTCCTTTTACTCTCTGTTCCAAACGTACTAGACGACCAGTTCTTATAGCCTTTAGCCGTACCCTTATCCTACTCCTCCTCTGTTCCTCTGGTGATGTAGAGGTTAACCCAGGCCCTGCAGTCCCTAGCTCCACTCCCATTCCCCAGGCACTCTCGTTTGTTGACTTCTGTAACTTTAAAAGCCTTGGTTTCATGCATGTTAACATTAGAAGCCTCCTCCCTAAGTTTGTTTTATTCACTGCTTTAGCAAACTCTGCCAACCTGGATGTCCTAGCCATGTCTGAATCCTGGCTTAGGAAGACCACCAAAAATTCTGACATTTCCATCCCTAACTATAACATTTTCCGACAAGATAGAACTGCCAAAGGGGGCGGAGTTGCAATCTACTGCAGAGATAGCCTGCAGAGTTCTGTCTTACTATCCAGGTCTGTACCCAAACAATTCGAGCTTCTACTTTTAAAAATCCACCTTTCCAGAAACAAGTCTCTCACCGTTGCCGCTTACTACAGACCACCCTCTGCCCCCAGCTGTGCCCTGGACACCATATGTGAATTGATTGCCCCCATCTATCTTCAGAGCTCGTGCTGCTAGGTGACCTAAACTGGGACATGCTTAACACATCGGCCATCCTACAATCTAAGCTTGATGCCCTCAATCTCACACAAATTATCAATGAACCTACCAGGTACAACCCCAAATCCGTAAACACGGGCACCTTCATAGATATCATCCTAACCAACTTGCTCTCCAAATACATCTTTGCTGTCTTCAACCAAGATCTCAGCGATCACTGCCACATTGTCTGCATACGTAATGGGCCTGCGGTCAAACGACCACCCCTCATCACTGTCAAACACTCCCCAAAACACTTCAGCGAGCAGGCCTTTCTAATAGACCTGGCCCCGGTATCCTGGAAGGATATTGACTTCATCCCGTCAGTAGAGGATGCCTTGTTATTCTTTAAAAGTGCCTTTCTCACCATCTTAAATAAGCATGCCCCATTTAAAAAATGTAGAACCAGGAACAGATATAGCCCTGGGTTCACTCCAGACCTGATTGCCCTTGACCAGCACAAAAACATCCTGTGGCGTACTGCATTAGCATTTAATAGCCCCCGTGATATGCATCTTTTCAGGAAAGTTAGGAACCAATATACACAGGCCGTTAGGAAAGCTAAGGCTAGCTTTTTCAAACAGAAATTTGCATCCTGTAGCACAAACTCAAAAAAGTCCTGGGACACTGTAAAGTCCATGGACTCCCAGCTGCCCACTGCACTGAGGCTAGGAAACACTGTCACCACCGATAAATCCACTATAATTGAGAATTTCAATAAGCGTTTTTCTACGGCTGGCCATACCTTCCACCTGACTACCCCTACCCCGGTCAACATCTCTGCACCCCCCACAGCAACTCTCCCAAGCCTCCCCCATTTCTCCTTAACCCAAATCCAGATAGCTGATGTTCTGAAAGAGCTGCAAAATCCGGACCCCTACAAATCAGCCAGGTTAGACAATTTGGACCCTCTCTTTCTAAAGTTATCTGCCGAAATTGTTGCAACCCCTATTACTAGCCTGTTCAACCTCTCTTTGGAAAGATTGGAAAGCTGCCGCGGTCATCCCCCTCTTCAAAGGTGGTGACACTCTAGACCCAAACTGCTGCAGACCTATATCTGTCCTACCCTACCTTTCTAAGGTCTTCGAAAGCCAAGTTAACAAACAGATTACCGACCATTTCAAATCCCACCGTATCTTCTCCCCTATGCAATCTGGTTTCAGAGCTGGTCATGGGTGTACCTCAGCCACGCTCAAGGCCCTAAACGATATCATAACCGGCATCGATAAGAGACAATACTGTGCAGCCGTATTCATCGACCTGGCCAAGGCTTTCGACTCCGTCAATCACCACATTCTTAACGGCAGACTCAACAGCCTTGGTTTCTCAAATGACTGCCTTGCCTGGTTCACCAACTACTTCGCTGATAGAGTTCAGTGTGTCAAATCGGAGGGCCTGTTGTCTGGACCTCTAGCAGTGCCACAGGGTTCAATTCTCGGGGTGACTCTCTTCTCTGTATACATCAATGATGTCGCTCTTGCTGCTGGTGATTCTCTGATCCACCTCTACGCAGACGAGACCATTCTGTATACTTCTGGCCCTTCTTTGGACACTGTGTTAACTAACCTCCAGATAAGCCTCCAACTGCTGGCCTCCAACTGCTCTTAAATGCAAGCAAAACTAAATGCATGCTCTTCAACCGATCGCTGCCCGCACCTGCCCGCCCGTCCAGCATCACTACTCTGGACGGTTCTGACTTAGAATATGTGGACAACTACAAATACCTAGGTGTCTGGTTAGACTGTAAACTCTCCTTCCAGACTCACATTAAGCATCTCCAATCCAAAATTAAATCTAGAATCGGCTTCCTATTTCACAACAAAGTATCCTTCACTCATGCTGCCAAACATACCCTCGTAAAACTGACCATCCTAACGATCCTCGACTTCGGCGATGTCATTTTCAAAATAGCCTTCTACCCTCTACTCAACAAATTGGATGCAGTCTATCACAGTGCCATCCGTTTTGTCACCAAAGCCCCATATACTACCCACCACTGCGACCTGTACGCTCTTGTTGGCTAGACCTTGCTTCATATTCGTCGCCAAACCCACTGGCTCCAGCTCTTCTACAAGTCTCTGCTAGGTAAAGCCCTGCCATATCTCAGCTCACTGGTCACCATAGCAGCACCCATCCGTGGCACGGGCCCAGCAGGTATATTTCACTGGTCACCCCCAAAGCCAATTCCTCCTTTGGCCGCCTTTCCTTCCAGTTTTCTGCTGCCAATGACTGGAAGGAACTGCAAAAATCACTGAAGCTGGAGACTCATATCTCTCTCACTAACTTTAAGCACCAGCTGTCAGAGCAGCTCACAGATGACTGCACCTGTACATAGCCCATCTGTAAATAGCCCATCCAACTACCTCATCCCCATACTGTATTTATTTATTTATCTTGCTCCTTTGCACCCCAGTATCTCTACTTGAACATTCATCTTCTGCTTATCTATCACTCCAGTGTTTAATTGCTATATCGTAATTACTTCGCCACCTTGGCCTATTTATTGCCTTACCTTCCTTATCTTACCTCATTTGCACACAATGTATACAGACTTTTTCTACTGTATTATTGATTGTATGTTTGTTTATTCCATGTGTAACTCTGTCTTGTTGTATGTGTCGAACTGCTTTGCTTTATCTTGGCCAGGTCGCAGTTGTAAATGAGAACTTGTTCTCAACTAGCCTACCTGGTAAAATAGAGGTGAAATAAAAAAATACATTAATACTCGTTTTTCAACCACTCCACAAATGTCCTGTTAACAAACTATACTTTTGGCAAGTCGGTTAGGACATCTACTTTGTGCATGACACAAGTCATTTTTCCAATAATTGTTTACTGACAGATTATTTCACTTATAATTCACTGTATCACAATTCCAGTGGGTCAGAAGTTTACAAACACTAAGTTGACTGTGCCTTTAAACAGCTTGGAAAATTCAAGAAAATTATGTCATGGCTTTAGAAGCTTCTGATAGGCTAATTGACATAATTTGAGTAAATTGGAGGTGTACCTGTGGATGTATTTCAGGGCCTACCTTCAAACTCAGTGCCTCTTTGCTTGATATCATGGGAAAATCAAAAGAAATCAGCCAAGACCTCAGAAAAAAATTGTAGGCCTCCAAAAGTCTGGTTCATCCTTGGGAGCAATTTCCAAACACCTGAAGGCACCACATTCATCTGTACAAACAATAGTACACAAGTATAAACACCATGGGACCACGCAGCCATCATACCTCTCAGGAAGGAGACGCGTTCTGTCTCCTAGAGATGAACGTACTTTGGTGCGAAAAGTGCAAATCAATCCCAGAACAACAGCAAAGGACCTTGTGAAGATGCTGGAGGAAACAAGTACAAAAGTATCGATATCCACAGTAAAACGAGCCCTATATTGACATAACCTGAAAGGCCGCTCAGCAAGGAAGAAGACAATGCTCCAAAACCGCCATAAAAAAGCCAGACTACGGTTTGCAACTGCACAGGGAGACAAATATCGTACTTTTTGGAGAAATGTCTTCTGGTCTGATGAAACAAGAATAGAACTGTTTTGCCATAATGACCATACTTATGTTTGGAGGAAAAAGGGGGAGGCTTGCAAGCTGAAGAATACCATCCCAACCGTGAAGCACGGGGGTGGCAGCATCATGTTGTGGGGGTGCTTTGCTGCAGGAGGGACTGGTGCACTTCATAAAATAGATGGCTTCATGAGAAAGTAAAATTATGTGGATATATTGAAGCAACATCTCAAGACATCAGTCAGGAAGTTAAAGCTTGGTCGCAAATGGGTCTTCCAAATGGACAATGACCCCAAGCATAATTCCAAAGTTTGGCAAAATGGCTTAAGGACAACAAAGTCAAGGTATTGGAGTGGCCATCACAAAGCCCTGACCTCAATCCTATAGAAAAAACGTTTGACCCAAGATAAACAATTTAAAGGCAATGCTACCAAATACTAATTGAGTGTATGTAAACTTCTGACCCACTGGGAATGTAATGAAAGAAATCAAATATGAAAGAAATCATTCTCTCTATTATTATTCTGACATTTCACATTCTTAAAATAAAGTGGTGTTTCAGATTGACCTAAAACAGAGAATTTTTACTAGGATTAAATGTCAGGAATTGTGAAAAACTGAGTTTAAATGTATTTGGCTAAGGTGTATGTGAACTTCCAACTTCAACTTGTAGATGTGTGGATAAACCACTTCTCCAATCTTTTTGGCTCTATAACAAAGAACAAACAGCAAAAAGATATACATGATAAATTACAAACCTTATAATCAACTGTTAAAGACTACCAGAGCCCACTGGATTCTCCAATTACATTGAATGAACTATAGGACTAAATACAAACCCTCCAACCCAAAAAGGCCTGTGGTGTTGATGGTACATTCCCAAATATTTGGAACCAAGGACTGATAACCCCAATCCACAAAAGTGGAGACAAATTTGACCACAATAACTACTGTGGGATATGCGTCAACAACAACCTTGGGGAAATCCGCTGCATTATCATGAACAGCAGACTTTTACATTTCCTCAGTGAAAGCAATGTACTGAGAAAATGTCAAATTGTCTTTTTACTACATTACCGTACGACAGACCACGTATTCGCCCTGCACATCCTAATTGACAAACAAACGAAACAAAGCAAAGGCAAAGTCTTCTTATGCTTTGTTGACTTCAAAAAAACTTTTCACTAAATTTGGCAGGCATGACGGTCTGCTATACAAATTGGTGGAAAGTGGTGTTGGGGGAAAAACATACAACATTATAAAATCCATGTACACAATAAACACACACAGGGCAGTGGGGTGAGACAGGGATGCAGCTTAAGCCCCATCCTCTTCAACATATATATCAAGAAATTGGCGGGGGCACTAGAACAGTCTGCAGCACCCGGCCTCACCCTACTAGAATCTGAAATGTCTACTGTTTGCTGATGATCTGGTGCTTCTGTCCCCAACCAAAGAGGGACTACAGCAGCACATAGATCTTCTTAAGTCTGTCGGACCTGTGCCCTGACAGTAAATCGTAGGAAGACAAAAATAACGGTGTTCCAAAAAAGGTCCAATTGCCAGGACCATAAATACAAATTCCATCTACACACCTTTGCCCTAGAGCATACAAAAAATGATACAAACCTCGGCCTAAACATCAGCGCCACAGGTAACTTCCACAGAGCTGTAAACGATCTGAGAGACAAGGCAAGAAGGGCCTTCTATTTTTTTAATTTTTTTTAATTTAACTAGGCAAGTCAGTTAAGAACAAATTCTTATTTAGAATGACGGCCTACCCCGGCCAAACGACGCTTGGCCAATTGGGCGCCGCCCTATGGGACTCCCAGTCATGTCTGGTTGTGATACAGCCTGGAACATGCCATCAAAAGGAACATCAAATTTGACATACCAATTAGGATCTGGCTAAAAATACTTGAATCAGTTATAGAACCCATTGCCCTTCATGTTTGTGAGGTCTGGGGTCCACTCACCAACCAAGAATTCACAAAATGGGAAAAAGACCAGATTGAGACTGCATGCACAATTCTGCAAAAATATCATTTGTGTACAACGTAAAACACCAAATAATGCATGCAGAGCAGAATTAGGCCAATACCCACTAAAGGAGACATTAAATTCTACAACCACCTAAAAGGAAGCGATTCCCAAACCTTCCATAACAAAGTCATCACCTACAGAGAGATGAACCTGGAGAAGAGCCCCCTAAACAAGCTGGTCCTTGGGCTCTGTTCTAAAACACAAACAGACCCCACAGGACAGCAACACAATTAGACCCAACAAAATCATGAGAAAACAGAAAGATAATTACTTGACACATTGGAAAGAATTAACCAAAAAACTAACTAGAATGCTATTTGGCCCAAAACAGAGAGTACACTGTAATTGACCCAAAATTAAGGAAAGGTTTGACTATGTACAGACTCAGTGAGCATAACCTTGCTATTGAGAAAGATTGCCGTAGGCAGACCTGGCTCTCAAGAGAAGACAGGCTATGTGCACACTGCCCACAAAATGAGGTGGAAACTGAGATGCACTTCCTAACCTCCTGCCCATTGTATGACCATATTAGAGACACATATTTCCCTCAGATTACACAAAGAATTCGAAAACAAATCCAATTTTGATAAATTCCCATATCTATTGGGTGAAATACCACGGTGTGCAATCACAGCAGCAAGATTTGTGACCTGTTGCCACAAGAATGTGGCAACCAGTGAAGAACAAACACCATTGCAAATACAACCCATATTTATTTTCCCTTTTGTACTTTAACTATTTGCACATCGCTACAACACTGTATATATACATAATATGACATTTGAAATGTCTTTATTCATTTTGGAACTTGTGTGAGTGTAATATTTACTGTCCACTTTTTATTGCTTATTTCACTTTTGTTTATCCATTTCACTTGCTTTGGCAATGTAAACATATGTTTCCCATGCCAATAAAGCCCCTTGAATTGAATTGAGAAAGCGAGAGCGAGAGCGTGTGCCTGCTGGCTGAGGGGCAGACAGTGGATGTCAATGTTGAAAAAATCATGATGCCATGTTTGGAAAATCCTTCGGGGAGCTTTGTTGTTTAACTGGCCCAAAACAACTGTGCTACGGGAGAGTGTGGACAACACTGACCACATTTACATGCACTCCAATATCCAGTCATTATTCTGGATACTCAAGTATTCTGTTTTTGAGTTGACGCAAAAAACATCATATCCCGTTTTACAATAACCCGAAAAAGCTTGGTTAAGGGTTTGGAGTTAAGGTTAGGGTTTGGTTAAGGTTTAGGGTTAGAGGTAGAGGTCTTCATGGATCCACCTGTACCCGAATACCCAAGACCCAATCCGGGACCCAAGCGGGTCATAACATCACGGTTCTGGGTTGGATCTGATATGATTGTCAGGGGTCTCAGGTATGTATAATCTTAACTGACTTGTCTGGAAGGGCCCGTAAAGATCCGAACGCGACTGCTGCAGTAGAGAGACATTTTATAATTCCCTTGCATTTCACAAGAGTGGAGCTTGGTGCGTATTGCTTGTTGTTGGCAATCATAAGTCATCAAAGCAGCAATAGGCTACTGTCCAGAGTCTCCGTGTGTGGAAAAAAGTTAGGAGATATCTAATCAATGGAAGATGGAATTAAAATGACGGAATTAAAAGTTAAAGGAGAAGAATAGGCTACAACAACCAAGAGCCAACAGGTAGGCTGCTACTTAATATTCTGGAGTTGTTGATATTTGTAACTGTAGGATGACAAAGCGCATGCACTGCAGCCTCAATTAGCATAGCTATCTAACATTAGCCAGCTTAACTAGTTTCACCTGGTTTAACACAGTCAATATAAGTACTATGTAATCAAATTTGATGATAAATAACCTAGCTATGGCAGCTATTAGTCTACTATAGTGTGAGTCGGCTTGGTTGGTTGCTGTCTCTCATCTCTCCCTCCTCTCTGCTCCTGTCACTCACTCACAGTATGGCCCCTCCCCCGGCTGCTAGAGCAGCACCGCTCTCTTGCATGCTTTATCAGCTCCGGTTAATAAAGTAGCTTACAAAAATTACGTTTCTGCTTCTTCCCTCACTCTAATCGGAACGGGTCTGGATTTGACCAGGTCTATACAGAACGGGTCTAGTTGTCCTCCAGTCCGTTCGGAACGCGTCTCTATATTTAAAAACATTTATTTATGTATATCGGGTCCAGGTGGAAACATTTTGGACCCGTGAAGATCTCTAGTTAGGGGTTAAGGGAAATATGACTTTGAATGGGAATCAATTGTTTAGTCCGTGTGTATGTTGGTGTGTGCGTGTGTGTGCATACAATAGGCACACGTAACAAGAAAGTAGTAGGAGTGCCTGTCTGTGTGTGAACCAGTGGAGGCTCCTCAGAGGAGGAAGGGGAGGACCATCCTACTCAGTCAATTTCATAAAAATAAAAATAGTGGAACATTAAAGTTATCCTTTTTAGATAAAACTATACTAAATATATTCATGTCACCAAATAATTGATTAAAACATACTGTTTTGCAATGAAGGTCTCCAGTAGCCTCAACAGCACTCTGTAGGGTTGCATCATGGTGTAGCCAGAGGACACCTAGTTTCTGTCCTCCTCTGGGTATATTGATTTCAATACAAATCCTAGGAGGTTCATGGTTATCAACCCCTTCCATAGACGTACACAGTAATTATGACAACTTCCTGAGGACGTCCTCTAACCCATCAGAGCTCTTGCAGCCTGAACTGACATGTTGTCCTCCCAATCAAAGGATCAGAGAATTAATCTAGTACTGAAAGCATAAGCTACAGCTAGTTAGCACTGCAGTGCATAAAATGTGGTGAGTAGTTGACTCAGAGAGAAAGCTAGCTATATTTCTTTGTATTTCTTTCACTTTCACTTAGCTAGCGAATGCAGCAAGCTAGTTTAGCCTACTCAAACACCCGGCTCAAACAGAGAAGGATGCTATGTTAGCTATCTGGCTATCCAACACTGGAACTCTTCCAAGTCAGGGTTTTATTAATTTACTTCCATCAGGGCTTGCCGGTGTAACTGCTAAACTGCTTGCTGACTACAGTGTACTGCATGATTGTAGCAGGTTTACTAATACGTTAGTTCTAGTAGCTATGTTGAATATGATGTGAGCTAATATGGTGACAATGATGTAGGCTGTGTGTAGTGGTTAGCGGTAATGATATGAACATTTGGCTTGGAAAGGTTTTTACGCCTGGTCGCAGACAGTTGATGTGTTGTGTACTGAAATCCACAAGCGAATGGAAAAGGTGAGAGGATGAGAGCGTGTAGATGCTACAAGGAATTATACAACGAGCAAAATTATCATGCTGTTTGTTTGTGGCTGCTATGAAAGTGAACTGTGTTTGTGTATGATCAGGCGTGTATTCGTTCCGCCGATTCTGTTGAAAAACGTTTCTTAAATGGAAGCAAATGGAACAAAGATACACATACCTGAATATGTCCAATAGAAACTCTCGTTTGCAATTGTTGGACTAATGATTACACCCTAGATCAGCTAGATGCAGGCAAGAGTGTGCAAGGTGGTATGGAATGTGTCACTGTCACCTTGATTACTCAAATTGCTCTCGAGCTCTGCACCTACGTTGTAAACTTTCATTCATAGGCTAGGTTGTAGTAACCTCATGATTGGTATAGGGAAAACTGGAGTATTATGTAGTAGCCTAAACTTCCCGAAGTTACATTGAACTGGGTGAATGGAATATGAATGACAGTCATCCAACATGCTGTAATAGAAATAAGGCCATTAAACCTCATTAAAAGAAAGTCTCGTCCTCCCTCATCTTAAACGTTACTAACCGCCACTGGTGTGATCATCCACGTGAACAAAAGGAGAGAGGAACTGCATTACACAAGATCTGGTGGATTACACCAGATAAAGCCCTGAAATGTCCTATGTTCAACAGAAAACCGCATTGAGGAAGGCTTACTTTGTTGTACCCAGCCAAGTCCAAATGTTAAAAGAGAACAGTTAAAACACTACAGGCAATCCGGTAATGGAAACTGACTACACAACACACGTATGTGATAAGCTGTTTAATCGTCTATTTTCATTATTATTCACATGCAAAACATTATAGGCCTCAAATATGTATTGTTTTACAGAATGGAGGCAAATAGAAGTGGAAAGATAGATGGGCTGATAAACAGATGAGGTATCAAATCCCTCCCATCTCTTTCCTTCCCTCACTCCCTTTCATTTTTCTCTCCCTATCTCCCTCACTCCCTCCTTACCTGTCTTCCTCTCCCTCTCTCTCCCCATCCATCCCTCTCTCCACACACACAGCTGTGGAATGTCCAGGCAGGTTGGCTGGGTGCCTGGTTCATGTCATGCCAATTAAGTTCAGCAGCTAATAGTCTTCCATTTGGGAATCCATCCTGTTACAGACAACATTAACCCTTCCCTGAACTGAGAGTAACTAATACACACTCTCACATGCATGGAAATGGGCAGGCATGCTGTGACGAACACACACACACACACACACGCACACGCACACACACACACACACACACGCAGATGCACATACTAGTAGCTATGTTGACTATTTATTCATGTGTATGTGCGGGTGTTTGTTAAAAGCAGAACTAAAATTTGGGTTGGACCTTGTGGGTAATTCAGCAATAAAGTGATATTAAGCTTAATCTCCCACCAGCCTCCTCTGATAAATATACATACAAATATACATTTACAGAACACATGTAAACACAGCCACAATAATTTATACAAAAACCGACCCTCTCTCAATTATGCACATTGAAAACATTTTCCAAATAGAAATCCAGATGTTACATCCCCCTCTCCCACATTCCATTTGAACATGTTCTCGATATCATCAAAGCACGACGGCAGAAATGAGATACAGTACATTAACAAAGGAAGTGAAAAATATGGAAAGAGAGACATGATTGTGGGATGGATGGATGATGGTGGGGTATAGGGAGGGGGTGTTGAGAGAGGGACACAGAGAGACATCTACATCATTTGGCCTAATGACACCATCTGGTGGATGGTAGGGACATCAAGATCACACTCACACAAAGAGGAGGGAAGTGGGTGAAGTGTAATGAAGAATTTGGTTCTGGGGGAAAAACACTTATGAGAAAATTCAGTTTTCAAATCAAATAAAATCCAAATGTATTTGTCACATGCGCCGAATACAGGTGTAGACCTTTCTGTGAAATGCTTACTTACAACCCCTTAACCAACAATGCAGTTTTAAGAAAATATAGTTAAGAAAATATTATCTAAATAAATTAAGGTAAAAAGTTACACAATTAAATAACAATAATGAGGCTATATGCAGGGGGTATCAGTACCGAGTCAATGTGCGGGGGTACAGGTTAGTCAAGGTAATTTGTACATGTAGGTAGGGGTAAAGTGAGAGAACAGTCTATGACTTGGGTGACTGGAGTCTCTGACACTTTTTTGGGCCTTCTTCTGTATATAGATCCTGGATGGCAGGAAGCTTGGCCCCAGTGATGTACTGGGCCGTACGCACTACCCTCTACAGCGCCTTACGGCTGGATGTCGAGCAGTTGCCATACCAAGCGGTGATGCAACCGGTCAGGATGCTCTCGATGGTGCAGCTGCATAACTTTCTGAGGATCTGGTGACCCATGCCAAATCTTTTCAGTTTCCTGAGGGGAAAAAGGCATTGTTGTGCCCTCTTCACAAGTTTCTTGGTGTATTTGGACCATAATAGTTTGTCGTTGATGTGGACATCAAGGAATTTGAAACTCTCAACCCGCTTGACCTTACAGCCCCGTAGATGTGAATGGGGGCGTGTTCGGCCCTCCCTTTCCTGTAGTGCTGATACTTGACTCTTTTCCCACATTATACACAGTTATGGTAAAAATACACCTGTATAGTGGGCTTCTGTTTTGTATTGAATTCTTATCAGCGTGTACAGTATGTGAGCTGCCATTTTGCATTGAGTTCCCTTCAGTGTGGATGTTTCCCTGTGAGAGTAAATGTCAGAGTGATTGAGCGGGCAGCAGCGGCGTTGTCTGGTGAGGCTCTGTGGGTTGGACCAGCCAGGGATTCCCTCAGGACTGGAGCACTGTGACTGCATGTTCCACAGCTGTCAGCAGCCATTGACTCACCACTAGACACCACTGACTCACACACTGAAACTCTCACACACACTGATTCTCTCACACACACTGCACAAACACGATTGTACACACACACACACACACACACACACACACACACACACACACACACACACACACACACTCTCTATGACTGCAGAATGACACCCCTTGTCACACTAGTGACCACTATCGTCACACACCAGACCCCAAAGCCCACACACACCATATACAGGACACACACTTAACCCCCAAATGAGACCTTGAATCTGTCCCAGTACTTCATGTCAATGAGGTATCATCACTGTCGCTGTAGACATACAGTACATTCAGTGGGATTTTGTGGCTTTGTTGAATCCTCTGCATAGAAAACCATACAAATATAACTGAACCGAATTAAATCAAATCATGCCAACCCCATCCCCTCCCTCTGTCTGTTTCCAACCCCCTCCCCTCCCTCTGTCTATTTCCAACCACCTCCCAGCTGTACCTCTCCCCTCTCCGTGACCCTCAGATCCCTCTCTCCACAATTCTCTCCTTCCCTCTCGCGTCTTCCCTCCCTATGCCTCACTCTCTCTACACCTCTCTGTCACTCTTCTCTCTCCCCATCCTCTGCCCTGTCTCTGACCTCACAGTGGGGCGTCTCTGTGCAGCATCTGACCCCCTGGCCGCCTGTCTCACAAATCTCCCATAGAGCCTCTAATGGCTTCTACACATGCAGCCGTGACAGGACATTATACACTACCTGTACTCATTAGATACTGGCTACTGCTGCCGCTTCACTCTGTGGATCACACTGTGGATAGACTGGTGCTGTAGTGTGTGCTTCTATCCTTACCTGTCTTCACCTTCATGTAACCTGGAATGAAGAGCTGACCTTTACTAATCCAATCACATACTAATCAGCAAATATCTCAAAAGAGTGAGGATGGAGGCATTTCACAGTATTGGAACATGGCCCTACTTTTCAGTCCTTCTTGAATGAGATTGTTCGTTCCTCTGAAGGAGATGATCCAATTAACATGCAGTTCAAATTTGTCTTTGGGTGAAAAGCATCATTTCTGCAAGATCATTTATGACATGTATCATTTTCTCCCAGTTCATTATGACTTACAGGCTAGCCTCATGGCAGGCTATGATGGTAAATGACTTTTCTCAGCTCATTGCCAGATTATTCAGGATGTGGAGCACACTAGCTCTCATAGTGTAATAATGAGATGATCGACAGTAGGAAAGAGAGCTATGAGAGGTCCAGAGACGGCAGCGTGTACATTTACATTTTTTTATTTAACCTTTATTTAACTAGGCAAGTCAGTTAAGAACAAATTCTTATTTACAATGACGGCCTACCCCGGTCAAACCCTAACCCGGACAACGATGGGCTAATTGTGCACCGCCCTATGGGACTCCCAATCACAGCCAGACGTGATACAGCCTGGATTCGAAGCAGGTACTATAGTGACGCCTCTAGCACTGAGATGCAGTGTCTTAGACTGCTCCGCCACTCGGGAGCCCTCAAAAAGAGTGAGAGAATGTGTGTGTGTGTGTGTGTGTGTGTGTGTGTCTCTCTGTGCGTGCATGTATGTACACTGGCTTTCTAATCACACCCTAGCAGAACCACAGAGGGTTTCATTGGGAAACGCCAGTCAGCAGACAGAAAGTCACAAGCCCAGTCAGAGAGCAGGAAGAACCACACTGGCAGTGCAACGAGACCTCAGTATGACCACACCACAACCACACGCCACTCGCCCAACGACCACAGCTTAGGGGTAGGCCAGCACCAGAGCACGGTCCTCTGGGAGTGGAGACTGGAGAGGAAGGGCGAACTGGGACAACAGTACCATCATACAGTACTAAGACTCATAGGGCTGATTGATTGACTGACAAAGAGGGGGATCCAACTTATTACAACAGTAATAACCCTATCATTATCATGTCATTGACACTTACACTGTTGCTTACTGTCTGGGACAAGGGAACATTAGCAAAAAGACAGGAGTTAATAAGAGGAGAGACCATGTGACAGAAAGATATAGTGAAGAAAGGCACTATTGTACATGTAGCTGGAGGTGCTTTCCTACTTCAGAGTGGTGATGGATGGAGGTTGTAAAGGGATGAATAAGAGATGAGGATCAGGATGAAAGGGCTTTCCAGAAACAGCAGCCTTAGTCACACAGCTGGGCTGGGACCCCTGAGCCTACGGGGCCACACCACACCACAGCCAGCCTCACTGATCAACACAGACACACACACAAAGTAACAAACACACACAGTCATATGCAGTCACACAAACACACACCTCCCAAGAATGCAGATTCCAGCTCCAGCCTAACCCTATACCCAGCCCCAGTTGACATGAGAGTCAGAGGGAGGGAAGGAGGAAGAGAGGGAGGGAGGGAGGAGGACTGCCAGCCAGCCAGAGAGGTGGAAGGGAGGAAGAGAGGAGGACTGCCAGCCAGCCAGAGAGGTGGAAGGGAGGAAGAGAGGAGGACTGTGCTGGTCTGTTCAACGCTGGTCCGACCTATCTGATTCCACGCTTCAAGATTGCTTCGATCACGTGGACTGGGATATGTTCCGGATAGCATCGGACAATAACATTGATGTATAGACTGATTCGGTGAGCGAGTTTATTAGCAAGTGCATCGGTGATGTGGTACCCACGGTGACCATTAAATCCTTCCCCAACCAGAAACCGTGGATTGATGGCAGCATTCACGCAAAACTGAAAGCGCAAACCACTGCTTTTAATCATGGCAAGGCGACCGGAAACATGACAGAATACAAAAACAGTGTAGCAATTCCCTCCACAAGACAATCAAACAAGCTAAGCGTCAGTATAGAGACAAAGTTGAGTCACAATTCAACAGCTCAGACACGAGACGTATGTGGCAGAGTCTACAGTCAATCACGGACTACAAAAAGAAAACCAGCCCCGTCACGGACACCGATGTCTTGCTCCCATACAAACTAAACAACTTCTTTGCGCAGACCAGCTGGCTGGTGTGTTTACGGACATATTCAATCAATCCCTATCCCAGTCTGCTGTTCCCACATGCTTTAAGAGTGCCACCATTGTTCCTGTTCCCAAGAAATCTAAGGTAACTGAGCTAAACGACTATCGCCCCGTAGCACTCACTTCCGTCATCATGAAGTGCTTTGAAAGACTAATCAAGGATCATATCACCTCCACCCTACCTGACACCCTAGACCCACTCCAATTTGCTTACCGCCCCAATAGGTCCACAGACGACACAATCGCAACCACACTGCACACTGCCCTAACCCATCTGGACAAGAGGAAAACCTATGTAAGAATGCTGTTCATCGATTACAGCTCAGCATTTAACACCATAGCACCCTCCAAACTCGTCATTAAGCTCAAGACCCTGGGTCTCGACCCCGCCCTGTGCAACTGGGTCCTGGACTTCCTGACGGGCCGCCCCCAGGTGGTGAGGGTAGGAAACAACTCCACCCCGCTGATCCTCAACACTGGGGCTCCACAAGGGTGTGTTCTCAGCCCTCTCCTGTACTCCCTGTTCACCCATGACTGTGTGGCCATGCACACCTCCAACTCAATCATCAAGTTTGCAGACGACACTACAGTGGTAGGCTTGATTACCAACAACGATGAGACGGCCTACAGGGAGGAGGTGAGGGCCCTCGGAGTGTGGTGTCAGGAAAATAACCTCACACTCAACGTCAGCAAAACAAAGGAAATGATCGTGGACTTCAGGAAACAGCAGAGGGAGCACCCCCCATCCACATCGACGGGACAGTAGTGGAGAAGGTGAAAAGTTAAGCTCCTCTGATTACACATCACGGACAAACTGAAATGGTCCACCCACACAGACAGCGTGGTGAAGAAGGAGCAATAGCACCTCTTCAACCTCAGGAAGCTGAAGAAATTTGGCTTGTCACCAAAAACACTCAAATTTTTACAGATGCACAATCGAGAGCATCCTGTTGGGCTGTATCACCGCCTGGTACGGCAACTGCTCCGCCCACAACCATAAGGCTCTCCAGAGGGTAGTGAGGTCTGCACCACGCATCACCGGGGGCAAACTACCTGCCCTCCAGGACACCTACACCACCCGATGTCACAGGAAGGCCAAAAAGATCATCAAGGACAACAACCACCCGAGCCACTGCCTGTTCACCCCGCTTCCATCCAGAAGGCGAGGTCAGTACAGGTGCATCAAAGCTGAGACCGAGAGACTGAAAAACAGCTTCTATCTCAAGGCCAGACTGTTAAACAGCCATTCCTAACATTGAGTGGCTTCTGCCAACATACAGACTCAATCTCTAGCCACTTTAATAATTAATAATTGGATGTAATAAATGTATCACTAGTCACTTAAACAATGCCACTTTATATAATGTTTACATACCCTACATTACTCATCTCATATGTATATACTGTACTCTATACCATCTACTGCATCTTGCCTATGTCGTTTGGCCATCGCTCATCCATATATTTATATGTACATATTCTTAATCATTCCTTTACACTTGTGTGTATAAGGTAGTTGTTGTGAAATTGTTAATTACTTGTTAGATATTACTGCACGGTCGGAACTAGAAGCACAAGCATTTCGACTACACTCACATTAACATCTACTAACCATGTGTATGTGACCAATAACATTTGATTTGATGAGGGAAGAAGAGAGGACTGCCAGCCAGAAAGGTGGGGGTGGGAGGGAGGGAGGAAGAGAGGAGGACTGCCAGCCAGCCAGCCAGCCAGCCAGCCAGAGAGGTGGGGGTGAGAGAGGAAGAGAGGAGGACTGCCAGCCAGCCAGAGAGGTGGGGGTGAGGCGGGAGGGAGGAAGAGAGGAGGACTGCCAGCCAATCAGCCAGAGAGGTGGGGGTGAGGAGGGAGGGAGGAAGAGAGGACTGCCAGCTAGCCAGCCAGAGAGGTGGGGGTCAGGAGGGAGGAGGACTGCCAGCCAGAGAGGTGGGGGTGAGGGAGGGAGGAAGAGAGAAGGACTGCCAGCCAGACAGTCAGAGAGGTGGGGGTCAGGAGGGAGGGAGGGAGGAAGAGAGGAGGACTGCCAGCCAGTCAGAGAGGTGGGGGTGAGGAGGGAGGAAGGGAGGAAGGAAGGAAGGAAGAGAGGAGGACTGCCAACCAGCCAGCCAGTCAGAGAGGTGGTGGTGAGGAGGGAGGGAGGAAGAGAGGAGGACTGCCAGCCAGTCAGAGAGGTGGGGGTGAGGAGGGAGGAAGGGAGGAAGGAAGGAAGGAAGAGAGGAGGACTGCCAACCAGCCAGCCAGTCAGAGAGGTGGTGGTGAGGAGGGAGGGAGGAAGAGAGGAGGACTGTCAGCCAGCCAGCCAGCCAGCCAGCCAGAGAGGTGGAAGTGAGGAGGGAGGGAGGGAGGGAGGGAGGAAGAGAGGTGGACTGCCAGCCAGCCAGCCAGAGTGGTGGTGGTGAGGAGGGAGGGAGGAAGAGAGGAGGACTGTCAGCCAGCCAGCCAGCCAGAGAGGTGGGGGTGAGGAGGGACGGAGGAAGAGAGGTGGACTGCCAGCCAGCCAGTCAGAGAGGTGGTGGTGAGGAGGGAGGGAGGAAGAGAGGAGGACTGTCAGCCAGCCAGCCAGCCAGAGAGGTGGAAGTGAGGAGGGAGGGAGGGAGGGAGGAAGAGAGGTGGACTGCCAGCCAGCCAGCCAGAGAGGTGGTGGTGAGGAGGGAGGGAGGAAGAGAGGAGGACTGTCAGCCAGCCAGCCAGCCAGCCAGAGAGGTGGTGGTGAGGGGGGAAGGAGGAAGAGAGGAGGACTGCCAGGCAGCCAGAGAGGTGGGGGTGGGTGGGGAGGGAGGGAGGGAGGGAGAGAGGAGGACTGACAGCCAGCCAGTCAGAGAGGTAGGGGTGAGGAGGGAGGAGGGAGGAAGAGAGGACTGCCAGGCAGCCAGAGAGGTGGGGGTGAGGAGGGAGGGAGGGAGGGAGGGAGGGAGGGAGGGAGGAGGACTGACAGCCAGCCAGTCAGAGAGGTAGGGGTGAGGAGGGAGGAAGAGAGGAGGACTGCCAGCCATCCAGAGAGGTAGGGGTGAGGAGGGAGGAAGAGAGGAGGACTGCCAGCCATCCAGAGAGTTGGGGGTGAGGAGGCATGCTGCTAATAGAGCTAGGAGGAGGAGTGCACACTAAATTCATTTGGCTTTGAGCAAGGGGGAGTCTACAACACTGTGTCAGTGGTGTGTGTGTTTGTGAATGTGAGTCAGTATGTGTGTGTTTTGCGCCAAGGTTGTGTGTGTGACTGCGTGTGTGTGTGTGTCTATGAGAGCCAGAGAGTAGGTGGTGGAGGGGAGGGGTGTGTGTAAGGATGGGGCCAGGTGGAACTCTAGCTAGCTCTGTGTGTGGTGTCACTGGGATGGGAAGTGACAGGCAGGAAGCCCCACAGACAGCTGGGTAACAGCTCACTCCCACACTGGAGAGGGCTTTACACTGAACACCAAAAGTACTGCCTCTCCTCTCCTCTCATTCATTATTTTTTTCTCTCACTAGCACTGGATAGAGGGGGAGGATGATTCATAGAAAGAGAGAGGAAGAGAGAACGATAGAGGGTGGAAGAGTGAGAAGGAGGGATAAAAGAGTCTCAGGATAGATTGGGAGGTAGGGTGAGACAGGGAAATGAGAGAGGAAGATGTTGAGCAAGAACAGAGATAAAGAGAGAACAGAAAGAAGGTGAGAGGGAATTATAGAGGAGGACATGAGAGACGGGGGAGATAGAGCGGGAAGGACAGTGAAGGAGAGAATAGATAGGCAGTGAAGAAAAAAGGGGGCGATGTTTGTATTCACATGACTCCATTAAACAGTCCTCATTTCTCCAGTTAGGTTTCCTGCTACTAGATCACCAAAACAGCTACCGCAAATCCCACAGCCGACCAATGATGAGACACATTTTCCCCCCTCTCTCTCTCTCACACACACACACACACACACACACACACACACACACACACACACACACACACCTAAGGGACAGAGTAGAGAGGCAGTGAGAGGAGGATACAGTGCCTTCAGGAAGTATTCATACCCTTTGACTTATTCCACATTTCGTTGTTACGCGCTGAATTGTCAACATGGACTCCTCCAGCTGGGTCGTGTCTACATGGACTCCTCCAGCTGGGTCGTGTCAACATGGACTCCTCCAGCTGGGTCGTGTCAACATGGACTCCTCCAGCTGGGTCGTGTCAACATGGACTCCTCCAGCTGGGTCGTGTCAACATGGACTCCTCCAGCTGGGTCGTGTCAACATGGACTCCTCCAGCTGGGTCGTGTCAACATGGACTCCTCCAGCTGGGATGGGCCATACTATACACTCCACTCACACAGAGAATGAAGATGAAGACAGACACAGAGAGAAACAGATGAGAAAAAAATAAGAGATTGACAGGGAGGAAACAAGGGTTGAATTGGGTGTGTGTGTGCGTGTGCGTGTGCGTGTGTGTGTGCGTGTAAAAGAAAGACATGAGAAATAAATGAAGATTAAGATAAATAGGGAGGCCTTTGCAGAAAAAAAACAAAGACCGCCACAGATGTAAGAGTCAGAACAAAAGAGAGGGAGTGACAGAGGGAGAGTGACAGAGGGAGGCAGTGAGGGAATGACAGGAGGAGAGATAGACGGAGGGATGGAGGGGAGGATGGATGAGAAGCAGACAGATTGACAGCTTCCGTTCCCTGGGACACATGAATAAACCAGCACAGCATATATTGCCTTGGAGAGAGAGGGATGACAGAGAGAGATAGGGATGAGAGAGAGTGAGGAGAGAGAGGGATGACAGAGAGGCAAGAGAGAGGAGAGAAAGGAGGAGATGAAGAGAGAGCGTCTCCATAATCAAGCCATCAAGGAGAGCAGGAGCGAGGGAGTGATGGGGGAAGCAGCGATGTCTCTGAATGAGTCAATCATGATTAATCAAAACGCTTCTTGCTCTCCATTCAGGCGCTCCCCTCTATCTCCTCTGCTCAGTACATGCACATGGTTACTCGACATCACAATATGGTCTTCTGGGCATTTCCATCAAATCAAATGTTATAGGTCACATACACATATTTAGCAGATGTTATTGCGGGTGTAGTGAAATGCTTGTGTTCCTAGCTCCAACGGTGCAGTAATATCTAACTATACACACATCTAAAAAGACACTGTATATGTGTTAGTGTTGCTAATATAACCGTTGAAGTGAAATCCAAATGATTTTCTCAGCCTTTACGTACAATGTGTTGTGTCGCAGAGGAAAAAAACATTCCCACCACATCAGTGCTTCTCAGAGGAGTCCTGTATCCTGACAGAAAATAGGGCACTTTCATATTTATTTAAGTACTGGGCTCAGATCCAGAGGAGTCCTTGGGAAGAAACAGAGCGGGCAGGAGAGGAGGAAGCGGGTTGGAGCCACAGTAGCTCTGAGGTTTCACCAGCACTGCCTCTGAGCACACAAACACACACAGCCAAGGGCACACTGTCATTCAACACGCACAGCAGAAATAACCAATATGGATAGGGTGTGTGTAACCGCCTGTGTGTGCGCGCGTAACACTATCTGGGTGTGTAATAAAAATAGCCGTGAATGCAATGACACAAGTTGTGCGTTTGACAGATAGATGGGATATCTACATGAGGGTTGTGCGTTTGACAGATAGATGGGATATCTACATGAGGGTTGTGCGTTTGACAGATAGATGGGATATCTACATGAGGGTTGTGCAGCGGTACCAACTGGGATATGTCCCAATGTCTTCAATGTTACAATAATAAAACAGAACATCTGGTGGTGAAAAACTAAACCTCAAATCAGGAACGCCATGGAACAGACATACACTACCATTCCTCGACTACTTCATGCATCTGTGACAGACGGACATGGAGGGACACCTCAGCAATTATCCAGCAGTGGAGAAATGACACAGGATGTTTTTAAATCAACACTTCCTCCGTGTGGAGTGACAATGAACTACAGGGACCTCAAAGCTCCACAGGCATTCAGGCTGCTAGGCTAGTATTAGTCATCAAAAGGTCATCCTTCATTTAGTAGTAATACTGAGAAATGTATAGTAACATTACACCATTGATGCTTTAGCTCCACTGCATTTCCACTGGGACAAGATGCACAAGAACAAAACAGACAACAAGTGATTTGATTGACTTTATTTGTAAAGGCACCAAAAGTACTTCCTTACTGCAGAACATTTCATTTATTTATAGTAAATGTTTATTTTTATATTTCACCATTTCTTTAAATGAAGCTATAATTACATGACACAAATTGTTTTGTTTTTTTGGGGCCAAAGTATGAACTTCAGTATTTTTTCATTATACACAAAATATGTATTCAAAAAATGACCTATACAAAGCTTAAAATGCTTACAATGCTTCACGCTATGGGGCAACGGGTAAAGGGCAAACAGTGGGTCAGGGGTTAAAGAGGGACAGGTATAGATCAAAGTACTGCAGTTCCTCTAGTGTCACATCAGTACTGTAGGACAGAGCACAGGAATCATCCAGGACAGACACAGAAGATGCAGCCATATACCTGGGGTGTCCAATCAAAAACGCATATTTTGACCATTTGGCAAAACAATGTTACTCATCTAAGAAAACCAATGGTCCAAACCTCATATCTCTATCATAATCCATTCAAAAGTTATTGGAGTGTGTACCCTTGTAGGATGGCCAGAATTAGGGTGATTAAATCAATGGAAGCCAGAGAAAAAACAGGGTCAAAAATCTGGAGAATTGCATTGTGTCAGCTGGATTCTGTGCAAGAATTAAGGCTACTGGTTACCTGACAGGCCCACTTTCCCGTTGAACTCATCTTCCTTCTCGAAGCCGCAGGACATAAATTAGAGGTAATATGGATATCGATTTGAGACATGATGTAGTACTTTCTTATTTTAGTACACGGTTTTCATATTAATTCAAAATTCCTATTCCTTTTTGAAGATTCTTCACAAAAACAAGCGTTATCTCCAAAATGTCAACAGAGCAATGAGTGTATTTTCAAAGCTTTTTACATTTAATACAGCTCATGCCAATTTAGCTTCATGCGACCAGCAGAAACTTTGAAGACGACCACAAAATGTCAAATCCTCAAAAGTTGTTATGCGAAACCTGCACCGCTATGTCAACAGAACTCAGTGCTTATTACCGGATGCATTAGGTTACAAAATCAGACTTTTGGGATATAATATTAATGATATGTTAGAGAGACCCCACTGATCCATTCAGAACATGAAGAATCTTATTTGTCTTGGTAAAATGTATTTTAGAACATAAGTGAAATGATCACCAAAGCGCGTTTTCACCCACTCTGAGCAGAGTGGGTGGACACCCTACATATACACATAAAGCTTTAGATGTATAACTGTATACATAGACTGGCCCTCCACTACTAAACAAATACATCGTTAATTTAGCGGAATCTCTAAAAGCCTTTTACTCTCATTCTATTTCATAGCGATAATATTCAAACAAAAGTGTATTGATCACAGAAAATGTGGACCAAACTTTAAAACATTTCTTCGCTAATAGAAAGGAATACAGTTCCCCAAGAGACATGCGTTTGTGTGCATCTACCCACACGCATTGCATATCACTACTGTTTATGTCGATAAGAGTACGGTGTGCTGTTCACAAGCAGTATTAGACTTAAAACAAAAGCCACATGTCAATCCCAGGTTCACCACTGACTGACCAAAGTTCAAATCTATATTACAGAGGTTTATGAATGCATTCACATACGGCTATGAAATCAGAGTTTTCTTGTGACGCTTTATCTAAGACATTTACACAGATCTCTACACCCTCACAGTGTAACCCACCATCAAACAGAGGATGTCTATTAATATAAGGGGAATACAAAAAACATACAATACATCACACGCTGTATAACAAGCTGGGTTCAAAACAATGGTCAGACAATAACACCAATCCCTTCCCAGTCATACAGTAAAACCAGCAGTCAGCTTCACATCTTCTATCCCATTCTCCATAGCTCTGAAGATGCCTCGACCTTCAATCTTTACTTCTAGCCTACAGCGGCACTTACAGGTCCAGCTAATAATCGCACACTTTCTCCAACAGGCTGAGAGAAACATGTTGGGGTTTGTAGAAAATATATATATATATTTTTTTTTTTTACGTAAATGCACACCAAAATGATGGCGATTTGTGCTTTATCTACTCAAATGACTGATCAAAAACTTTCATTTAAAACTATTCATTGGCCATGGACAATGCATCCACATTTGTGAGTGCTGTATATGTATTCTATACGAGAGCTAAATCATGCATCATTTCTTCTTACACAGAGACTCATCTTTTGAGTGAAAAGATAGTGGGCGCAGTGGACATTTTGTTCTATGCCGCTGCCTAACATGAGACCGAGATGTCAACCTGTTTCCTAGAATAGACCAGAGATCCCTGTTCAAAAGAGGTGACTCAGTGGATGTCAGAGCTGCTTTCTAAAAGACTTACTGCTTTCTAGTGTTGAAGAGGCAACGGGCACTCTCCTACTGCATCACCACCAGGGAGAGAAAAGATCTGAATAAGTTTTCTATCTCGCACAATGCTAATCATCGCTGCGATCTGTACATTCAGACTGTTATGATAGTATTGATAGCATGCCTTTCATGGAAGCGGTCTAAAGTAGCTCAGTGGGTTAGACAGGGCTCTCTGGGGACTGGAGTTACCAAGTTACACGCTTCACCAAGAACACTGACATCTTTCAACTACTCTCCTTAACCTGGGGAGGAATCCTAACCTGAAAATCAAAGTGAGGCCAACAAATTTTCAGAACATTTTCTCACTGATATCAATGCAGGATTTTGACGTTAGGATTCAGACATTCACAGACAGTTTTTGCTGTTGCTTGTCTAAAAGTGTGTTTATGAAAACAGTATTGTGAGAGTTACCCCACATCAACCAACCGAATCAAGTTGACACAACAGAGGCTAGAGATCTGGGTGACGCAAGCCTGTCTGTTGGATCTCTTCTGGTTTGTTATTCCACTTATACTATGTGACATTCAGGCTCCCAGATGGGCCTTGGTAAAAGAGAGAGGAAGGAGACGCTCAGCCAGGGTGGCGTAAAAACACAGATCCATTTACCACTGGGCCATAAAGGGAGCAGAATGAGGGAAAAACAAATGAGCAAAAAGACAAGTCAAGATCAAATCACAAAAATAAAACACAAAATAAAAAGATATATACATGAAAGAAATGATAGTAAAAAAATCGATACTGTACACAAATTGGAGCAGTTGGAATGACGGCATCAGATAGGCCGTAGAATTCTAAGTGGGAGGACTAAAGGGAGGGATGGGGTAGAGGAGAGGGACTGTCATGGATAGATAGATATACAGGACCACAGCCCTCTGATGCAGCGGTAGTTAATATGCGGTGGAGGGCAGGAGGGAGCTTTAGTCGGACTTGTCCCCGTCCTCCTCACGGTGGCTGTCAGCTCCCTCGCGAGAAGCCTTCTCCTCCTTTGCCAGCTGGGCCTGCGAGGCCAGGATGGAGGAGAGGGAGAAGAGGCCTGAAGAGGAGGTGACGGCCGGCAGGGTTGACTGACTCAGGCCCAGGGGCATAGGGGTCATGGGCAGGGCCAGACCCTGGAGCTGGGACAGCTGGTGAGCCTGGAGCTGCTGCTGTGGACAACACACACACAGCTCAAACACAGGGGAGACAGAGATGGGTACATATGGCTCTCACACATGCACACACACATATATTGGCAGCCTTGCACTTTTCTTAAAAGACCTACCTATTTCTTTGAAAATAAGTTATTGGATTTTCAACATCGCAGAACCATACATTATTTTGTAAACTTAAGTTGACAATTTGAAATGAAAAAAATGAAGACAAATGGCATGGATAAACGTATTGGCACCCTGGAGCTAATATTTCACTGCACAGCCTTTGGCCAAGATAACTCCCAACAAATGCTTATTGTAGCCACCAATGAGCTTGCTGCAACTTTTATTGGAAATTTAGCCCACTTTTCTACAGCAAACTTGTCCAAGTGCTGTTTCTAGCTCTTGCCATAGGTTATGGATGTGGTTCAGATCTGGACTCTTCACTGGCCACTCCAGAACAGTCCAGCGCTTCTTCTTGAACCATTCCAGGGTGCTTTTGATGTGTGTTTGGGGTCGTTGTCCTGCTGGATGACCAACAACCTTTAACAGTCACAGTTTATAACACTGGACTCCAAAAAACCTTGATAATATACTGATTTCACGAGGTCCTGCACAAATCCAGGACCAGGGAAAGCAAAGCAACCCCACAGTACTATCAAACCTCCCCATGTTTGATTGTAGGGCGAGTGATCTTGTCTTTGAATGCTTCATTTGGTCGTTGGTGCCAATCATTTTGTCAATGCCGTTAGTCTTTATTTGCTAAATTAAAATGTTAAACTTAAGTTTACAAAAAAAACTACAAAAAAGTGTACAAACTGTGCACATCCATTCCACAACTGGTTCTTCACAAAGAACTTTTTATCATCATCAATATCATCATCATGTAAAGCACCAAACATAAAGCTCCATTAAAAGCCAGAGCATCAGATGCATCATCATAATGAAGGATTGATAATGATGAGTGTCAGACCCATAGAGGACATCCTGGAGGGAGCAGCCTACCCGGATGATGGAGTTCATCTCTGGAGGGGTGACCTGCTTGGCCCTCTCGATGGCCCCCAGGACCTGCTGCTGGTGCTGGGACACACACACACAGAGAGGGGGGTTAGATGGCTCAATACTACCAACACTGACCCTGTGCTCCTCACCCATTCAATTATTAAGTCACTAACACAAGGCTGGGCTTTGATGGAGAATCAATGATCCACTCCCATGTTGTAATGGGTCCTCTCGTCATGGACACAAATTAGCATATCTTATCTGGATCACAGCAGAGCGCTCTGGCCCCTTTCATTACAGGGCTCGCAATGATGAATGGAGATATATATGGGGGAGAGGAGTCCAATAAGAATGATCTCATTCCAGGCTGCAGGGCACCGCGTGGGGTAAGGGGTCAGGGGTTAGAGGGTGTTCTTACCTCCTGGGACAGATAGGGGAGGACTTGGGCACAGATCCCGTTCAATCTCTTCACAATCTCAGCCTGAGGAGATAAAACACATCAGCACTTAGCTTCATTTAACACCACCACAGTCTCACATCAACATACACCCCACCCTCCCAAAGGGCACTTCACAAGCACACACATATATTACTTTACGTTCCAGCAGTAATTATCATAACAAACTTCAATATGCAAAGCAGTGTTAATTGTGTTACTTTCTAATTCAGTGTGATATCTGAGAAGACACTCATTTACGATGCACCGCCATTCCAGACGAAACACCACACTTATCACTCCATCATCATGCACACTGACATCGCGCTCTCCTCTTAAAATGCATTTTGTGCCTCTTTCTATATGTGAGGAAGAATATGATGCACACACAGGAAAGTAAGAGGAAATGCCAAATGTTCTGTCAGGTGGGAGAACAATTCATTCAAGCTAACCGGAGAGGGGGTCTTGCAACTGGCAGGGATGGGATTTTGTTTTTAAAGTGGAGGGAGACAAAGAAGAAACAATAACCCCTTTTCAATATATCCCCAGCACACGCTGACTAAACTGTCTACAGCTCCTCAGCTGGAGAGAAGAGAAAGCTTGGGGAGGAGAAAGAGAACGAAAGAAAGAAAATGAGAACGAAAGAAAGGGAGAAAGAAAAAGATAGAAATGGAGAAAGAGAAAAATTGAGAGAAGACGGTGAGAGAGAAAGAGCAGGCTGAACACAAAACACAGACGTGAATTCTCCTCGACATTCAGTTCTACACATCCCCTTCAATTTCAACCCTCTAATGCTGCCGCAGTTCATCTGCACCCAGTCACACACACACACACACACACAAAGGCACACAAAGCATGCACACACACGCGCTAACATAATTGGGGATCCACACACAGCCCCCCCGATTTTGTAAATATTTCATCCCCGCCCAATAAAGGAATAGGGGTGATGAATTGTACTCATGAGGAAGAGGGCTGTGTGTGTATGAGCGTGTGTGTTCTCGAGCGTGTGTGCACGACTAGATTTTTCACTGCGTGTTCTTTGCTGCCGGTGTGGCTGTCAGGGAGGAGCCGTCAATCTTTTAGCGCACCAGACAAGGTCACAGATAAGGCCGGGTCCACAGAGGCCCATCGCTCTCCCCCAGTAGCCGGCCCATAAATTACCACCCCCCCCCCCCCCGATCTATAGGCACCGGATTAGCCCCTTAGACAGCAGTATGCTACTCTTCACTGACCATGTAGTAATATACAGAGACTAGAGCTTTACAATGCGCAGTACTGTACTGCTCCTTCCTTTAGAACAATCCCTCTGAATAGGGATGTTTTCTCAGCGATGCCAGAGAGAGATGTTTCACTGTCTGTCTACAGGGGGCATGATGATAAGAACCGATTCCCATCTCCGACAGCACCGCTGAAGGAGGGTTTCCTATTAACGTAGACAGAGAGAGACTTACCTGCTTGTGCATTTCGATGTTCAGCCCATAGGACATCTCATAGTACTGTAAAGCAGAAGGAAGATGAGGCGTTGTTATACAGTATAATAACAGAAACAGGGAAACTCCATCATGTCCTGTAAAGTGTAGACAGACTGTCTAGCAATATGCATTTCCTTCTGTCCCACAGAGCCATCTACAGGAGACATCCCCTGGTTGTCATGCATCATGTCAATACTGTTACACCAGGTAAAACCCTTCACACACACACACACCCAGTTGTCCTCCTGTGTCGCTGTGAGACGGAAAGAGATGGTGTGTGTGTGTGTGTGTTTGGTGTTAATGAGCAGGCCAGTGGCTCAGCATTAGCCCTGTTAAATCACCAGCTCTGTCTGTGAGGGCACAGGCTCCAGCGTTCAAAAACACACGTGCGCGCGACGGGGAGTGCAGGCTGACCAGCCCAAACTGCACATCCCTAAAGCAATTATAGTGCTGGGGAAATGGAGGTGCTGGCGATAGCAGCCGGCGATGCAGGGGAACCCGATAGGCAATTAAGGGAGGGTGGACCAGGCTGGGGCTACACACACACACTGATCCGCTGATGGATACGAGTGCAGCGCTGCACAGATTAGATGAGATTAAGCCAGTCAATGGATCAATTAGAGACAGAATCAGACAGCTACACGGACCTTGCCAGAGACAATGAGATTAGCTAGAGGTGGAGAGTATGTGTTGGGGGGAAGAGAGAGACGATGACAACACCAGAGACAAAAGGACCACAGATGAGACTAGAGGAGGAATCATAAGAGGGAGGAGAGACAGAAAGACTGAGAACAATGACATGGAAAAAAGAGAGAGAGAGAGAGAGAGAGAGAGATGGGCACAGGGCTACAGAGAGGAAGGGGTGGGAGAATATATACAGGAGACAAAGGTAAAAGAGCAAGATGGTATTTTCAATATTGCTGTATGTTGTAGTTGCTAGACTGAAATGGTGCCAAATTAAATTTGTTGTAAAAAAATGTCCTAGAATAAAAGGTGAAAATATGTTTTGTTGACATATTGTTGCAGTGTTAAACATCCCCCTGCCTGTAGAGGTGGTGGTAGGTGGTATGAATGCAGTGTTTCCCCTATATTCATTTAGCAGCGGTGCCCCAAATATACACTGATCAAAAATTAAAAACGCAACAGTTCATATAAAGAAATCAGTAAACTGAAATAGGCCCTAATCATTTCACATGACTAGGAATATAGATATGCATCTGTATCCCAGCACGACACATCTCCTTCACATAGAGATGATCAGACTGTTGATTGTGGCCTGTGGAATGTTGTCCCAATCCTCTTCAATGGCTGTGTGAAGTTGCTGGATATTGGCGGAAACACTGTCGTACGTGTAGATCCAGAGCATCCCAAACATGCTCAATGGGTGACATGTCTGGTGAGTATGCAGGTCATGGAAGAACTGGGACATTTCCAGCTTCCAGGAATTGTGTACAGATCCTTGCAACAGAGGGCCGTGCATTATCATGCTGAAACATGAGGCGATGGCAGCAGATGAATGGCACGACTATTGGCCTCAGTTACTCGTCAAGGTAACTGTGCATTCAAATTGCCATCGATAAAATGCAAGTGTGTTCATTGTCCTTAGCTTATGCCTGCCCATAACATAACCCCACCACCACCATGGGGCACTCTGTTCACAACGTTGACATCAGCAAACCGCTTGTCCACATGAGGACATACACACCATCTGCCATCAGCCCAGTACAGTTGAAACCGGGATTCATCCATGAAGAGCACACTTTTCCAGCAGTCTGCAGTCAGGTCAAGACTCTGGTGAGGATGACAAGCACTCAGATGAGCTTCCCTGAGACAAAAAAAAAAAACAATTTGCAGAGGGATGCACCTGATTGGCAATGATGTTCAGATATCCTGTGGCTAGGGCTGGGCGATATGGCCAAAATCTCATATCGGTCATTTCATATCCCGATAACGATACATAACACGATATACATATTTTCTGTCAATTCAATGAATAAATAATTTATATAAAATGACCACATCCGCTGCCATCACCTCATATTTCTTATTACATTTTGATTATACTCAACAAATAAAAGGTATTTGCATTTGGTACATTGGGTCGAGTGTTAGCACCAACTCACGAATCGCCCGTTTCTCGACCGTGTAAATTGGGGCCATGTCTTTGCAGATGTAAGTTGTAACCGCAGCTGTTATCTCCTTCCATCTTCGTGATTCTTTGCCATATGGTGTGCCGCGGGCAAAAGCCTCTTGCAACGTCTGAGTCGGGGGTTTGTTTTGACCACTCAACTGTACTTTTTTGGGTCTCATCCGTAGACTCTCTCCGTACTGTTTCACATGATTCATGCGGAGGTGGTAAGAGGTTAGTTGTGTTTGAGCCTGTTGTCGGGACCGGCCTGCAGCATATTTTGCAGAGGACGGTTTTCTGGTCCGTGTCAGACTTTTCATACCCAAACCACGTCCATGCGACCGAAGTAGCCCCTCTTTTAGGTACGAGCTCCGTGTCTCCGTGCTCTGTGTCACGTTCACTCTCCTCTATGTTTGTTTGTGTGGCAAATTTCCTTCCACACCGCACATGTGTGAAAAACGCAAAGCGACGTCCAATTGACGAAAAATATTGCTGTAAAGAGTGCGATTTGCGACACAACGAAATAAACGATAGAGCATAATATGAAACGATATATCGTGTGACGATAGAATAACGTCTATATCGTCATATCGCCCAGCCCTACCTGTGGCATTCAAACATTGCTCAAGACTACCAATGAGTGCCATGAAAACACACCCCACACCACCACCAACAGCCTGTAATGTCAACACATGGCATAATGGATGCATGTACAGTATTCATGTGGTTTTCTCCATACCCTAATCCTCCAATCAGCTTGAAAGAGCAGGAACCCGGGACTCATCAGACCAGGCAATGTTTTCCAATTCTCCAGTGTTTTCGTTCCTTAGCCCACTGGAACCGCAGTTTCTTGTTTTTTTGCTGAAAATAGTTGAACGCTGAGGTCGTCGGCTGCCATACCCCATTTGTGTCAAGGTATGACGAGTTGTGCATTGTTTTATGGGTCTTTGGGCACCAATGTTGTACTGGACTGTCAGTTGACTAACTGTAGCCCATCCGTTGCTCTGCACAATTCGTGTCAGCCTCCGTTGTCCTCTTTCACCAATTACCTGTTTTCGACCACTGGCTGGATGTCCTTTGGAGGGTGGACCATTCTTGATACACACAGGAAACCGTGGAACGTGAAAAACCCAGCAGCGCTGCAGTTCTTCACACACTCAAACCGGTGCGCCCGGCACCTACTACTATACCCCATTCAAAGGCACTTAATTAAACCTTTTGTCATGCCCATTCACCATCTGAATGGCACCCATACACACACCTATGTCTCAATTGTCTCAAGGCTTAACAATCCTTCTTTAACCTGTCTCCTCCCCTTAATCTACACTGATTGAAGTGATATGATGACATCAATAAGGGGTCATAGCTTTCACCTGGATTCACCTGGTCAGTCTACATCATGGAAAGAACAGTTCCTAATATTTTGTACTCAGTGTATATGTACCAAACAGACCTAGCAGTCGCACACATGAGCGCACAGCCACCGCTTGCTCCTCATCTCCCTACAGTGCATCAGTTATATTTCAGATGGTGTCAACATCATTACATTGTAATGCATTTGAGTATAATGTCCTTTTAAAAAGTGACATTGACAGAGCAGGGTCACTCACACAGTAGCACACACACAGGCTGACACAGGCAAACACAGACACACAAAAAAAACCTCACCATGATATAATGACGTTGCATCTCAGACTTCTCACTGGCCAGCTTGTCACACTCCAGCTTCAAACTGCAAAGAGATCAAAATAGAAAATCTTTAGGCTCCAGGAAGCATCACTCATACCTCTTCAGGAAGACAGGAAATGAATTCATCCTTCCCTCATCGGATCTAACAAGGTGTCAATCCACCAAAAGAGAAAAAAGCCTCCCAAATAAACCCTAATAAAATACCCATATTCACACCCAGAGTGATTTAAATGTCCTGCCTATAAAAAGCGGACGGTTGGTGGATGTGGATGACGTGGATGTGCAGCTCTGCTCTGTGATGCGTCGCAGACAGCCATTAGCTGTAATCATGTCACAGCGCTCGCTGCAAGAGTTACAGGAGGTGACAGGACAAAGGAGGCCAAGTCTCTACTGTCACACCACTTATCACAAGCTTTCATATTGGAATGGCGTTGGTGTTGACATCCCCCTCTGTAGAGCGTTCCAGTGCATCAACATTAACCAGGAGGGAGCAGTTCTGAATATCAGACCAGGGTTTATAATGGTGTGTTTACGTTAAGATTGTTTTTGGGATCTAGATCTGTGCCGTCCGCGTCACTGTGAATGAAGACTCAAATTAGGCAGAGCGTTAGCTGTGGTGAATCCTCATCATTGTTCCCAACTGGGAAAATGCTGCTCATAGCCACCGCTGATTCTGTCACTGACATGGAAAAATAGTTGATGCAAATGGGATCACATCAGTGGCGCCGTTAACTCAGCCCAAAGTGAAAAGGTTAAAGGATTCTTTATTTATTTTTTCACAACCAAATCTCTATTTCTGATGTATATGCCATGTTATAGATGGGTCCAGACACCTTTGTGATTTCACTTGTTTTTGATAAACATAAGTTTATACTATAAGGACAAACCCGCTCTATACTTCTGCATAGGGGACTAGAAGATTAGGGATGAGATTCACAATGACAATACACAGAGCTTTGCAGTTTTTGAAAAGGAGGCATTTGTGTTTGTTCATGTCTTTTCAGGGCCCTCATACTGCACAACTCGAGAATGAGGAAGTGATTCGTTGTTTGGGGTAAGTCTACCAAAAACAAGTGAAATCACCAAAAAAACAGGTGTCTGGACCCTTCTATAACATGCCATTTACATCTAAAATTTAGTTCTTTTTACAAACAAATATTTTCCTTTAAAGAATAAACCTCATTACAATTCAACAGCAGTCCTCAGATTCTCTGACCAAACAAGTGCTCAGGGGGGCGCATTTCATTCAGACAGCTCCCTCTCTCCCTCCATCCGTCCGTCTCTACTCCTCTTTCGCCTGCAGCCTTCACTTAGCCAAATCGCTTTTTCCTCCTAAAAAAATAATATCTGCAGCAGCGCGTGCGCAAACACAGGGGTTGGTTGTCATGACGACCAGCCTCCCCTGCTGCCACCCTACCTGAGAGCGGATTGTGATTGTCTTTGTGCGCATGTGATTGGTGGAGGTGGCCCGGGGGCTCGGAGAGACACTCTCAAACGACACTTTGATGGAGTTTTATTGCCGCTCCTTCCGCCTCTAAATCGCTCCTGCTGTCATCTTTATTTTGATTTATGTATTCCCTGATCTATTTATGCATGTGGGGGGGGGGGGGGGCACGACAGTTACAATGCTCACTACTGTGCTCAGGAGACCACCTGCAGAACATTTCCCTAAAAGGGCTGAACGCAGCGTTCTACAAAGCCTCGTCTATGGCTCCTCAGCTCAAATCATTAGGCAGCGTGTATGCAAGCTCTGAATACGGCGTAGAGAAAAGGTATTCTTTCAACTGCTTCTGAAGGGGGTTAAACGGTGGGGCGGTGGGTTGTCTGGGGAATTACACACCAAAGCCCAGGCTCTGAGGTGTTCCTACTACACTAGGAATGGACTGATGATCAGAGACAGAAATTTCACACAATGAACAAACATGCAGGCTTTTATCTGCTTCTCCTCTGATGAAGCTCAATAGAACAGGGAGGAAAGAAAACCTCAGCCAATACACTTCCTAGTTCCTATACCACAGGTAAATAGACGGAGGGAATCAGAGGCAGTTGTAGCCCTGCTGCTTCAAAGGCTTGAAATCCATAAAGTGGAAACCTTCCTTGGGTAACATGAGATCCACGAACTCCACACATTTAGTCATGAATCAAACAGAGCAATACACTGTACTCTCGTATATCTCAATCCAGGTAAAAAATAAATGACCTTGTACCATCTAGCAATTGCCAATCTTGTTAGGTTGTGGTTATAGCAGGACATCAATAACAGTAATTTCTATTACATGAAAGAGAACAAAGTTCTAGACTAGGGTTCTAAATAGAATTGACACACACATCCATTGGTCTGCTCTTAAAACATATGCCCTATTTTCATGTCTTCTCCTCCGGAACAACAGCACACTCCTAGAATACGTATTCTTTCAACTGCTTCCATCTGCCTCTGAAGGGGGTTAAACGGTGGGGTGAAATAAAATGTATTAGTCTTGCTGTGATTTATTTGATATTCTAGTCATGTAGGTTATTCCAGTGGGCTTTTGCACAGAACTATGTGCAGCAGTGTACTCTAGTACTGCACACTGTATACTTACGCAACATAACTCATAGCAGAATATAATTCAAGTGTTCTAATCTGTACACTCACCTACAAAGATATGGTTATGCTCAGAGTATTCGCAAATGGCAGACAGGTTTAGTATCTTAACCCCTAGTTCCTCAGATAAGCCTTGGTTGAAGGGTTTGTGTGAGAAACAGTGCTAAATGGATACCTGTGGTATTGTGCTTGGAGGAACTGGAACTCGTCCTTGATTCGGTCACACGAATCGGAGGTTGTGAATTTCAGCTGCTGCGATGAAGCCTGCAAGACGGACAGACAAACACCATCAAAACACGTCAGTGAAATACAACTAGTCTGGCCTGGTTCACACTAGGGTCGTTCCATCTCAAAAAGCACATGGGGATTGACAGAAACCATCTAAGATGATCGTTTCTGTAGTTACTGTTGAAACATTTCGGAGAAATTAAGTCAATTGATTGCACCCAAATGTACCATTTTAAATTGTAGGATTCAGATACAGTACCTTCAGAAAGCATTCACACGCCTTGACTTTTTCCACATTTTGTGTTACAGCCAGACTTTAAAATGGATTAAATTGAGATTGTGTCACTTGCCCCATAATGTCAGTGTATTTATGTAGACATTTTTACCAATGAATAAAAAATGAAAAGCTGATATGTCTTGAGTCAATAAGTATTCAACACATTTGTTATGGCAAGCATAAGTAAAAATGTTGCATGGACTGAGTGTGCAATAATACAGTGCCTTCAGAAAGTATTCACACCCTCAACATTTTTCCTCCAAAAATTGTGTTACAAAGTGCGATTAAAATGGATTTAAATTGTCAATGACCCTACACAAAATACTTGAACGCCAAAGTGGAAGAAACATTTTTTTTTTTTTAAATTGATGGAAAATAAAATAAATATATCTTGAATAGATAAGTAGTCACACCCATAATTCAATACATGTTAGAACCACCTTTGGCAATGATTAGAGCTGTGAGTCTTTCTGGGTAAGTCTAAGAGCTTTGCACACATAGATTGTACAATATTTGCATATTCATTATTTAAAAAAATGAAACTGTCAAGTTGGATGTTGACCATTGCTAAACAGCCATTTTCAAGCCTTGCTATAGATTTAAGCCAATTTAGGTCAAACTGTAACTAGGCCACTCAGGAACATTCAATGTCTTGGTAAGCATCTCCAGTGTATATTTGGCCTTGTGTTTTAGGTAATCGTACTGCTGAAAGGTGAATTTGTCTCCCAGTGTCTGTTGGAAAGCAGATAACCAGGTTTTCCCTCTAGGATTTTGTGCTTGGCTCCGTTGTTTCTTTTAATCCTAATAAACGTCCTAGTCCTTGCCAATGACAAGCATCCCCTTAACCTTAACATGATGCAGCCACCACCAGGCTTGAAAATATGAAGAGTGGTTCTCAGTGATGTGTTGGATTTGCCCCAAACATAATGCTTTGTATTCAGAACAAAAAGTTAATTTCTTTGCCACATTTTTGGCAGTATTACTTTAGTGCCTGATTGCAAACAGGATGCATGTTTAGGAATATTTTTTTTTGTACAGGCTTCATGCTTTTCATTCTGTAATTTTGGTTAGTATTGTGGAGTAACTACAATGTTGTTGATCCATCCTCAGTTTTCTCCTATTTATTTATTTAACCTTTATTTTACTAGGCAAGTCAGTTAAGAACAAATTCTTATTTACAATGACAGCCTAGGTACAGTAGGTTAACTGCCTTGTTCAGGGGCAGACCGACAGATTTTTACCTTGTCAGCTCGCGGATTCAATCTAGCAACCTTTCGGTTACTGGCCCAATGCTCTAACCATGAGGCTAACTGCAGCCCCAATCACAGCCATTAAACTAACTGTTTTAGAAAGTCACCGTTGGCCTCATGGTGAAATTTGCTTTTATGGAGGACTGGCTTGAATTGTGAGGATGACCACAATTTACTTTCATTATGAGCCAAATCTTAGTTTCCTACTCAAAGTTGCAATGGAAATGTTGTGATCTAGTTCATAAAAAAACACGAGACCAGCGCAATAGACAAGTGTGGTGGTATAGCAGGAACAGCGGCATCTAGTGGTCAAAACCTGATAATTTCAAACTACTGTATGGTAAATAATGCAAGAGACATCAATTACTAATGTCTCTGAACAGGGTATGAAGAAGCAATACTCCAAGCCCCAGCATCATACTACTTGTCAAACAGAGAATTGATACTGTATACTGGTTGTTGCGGTGGGATTGGCCTGGGGTCTGTGGGTGGCTGGAGAATTTTTTTTGGGGGGGCCCTCATCTTACTCATTGGTAGGAAGAAGTTTTGTCCAAATCGGATGTAGGGTACTATATTTATTGAACTTATTTGAATCCTATAAAGTTAAAATGGCCAATTTGGGTGCAATCAATTAGCTTACATTTTCAGATTTTAAAAGAAGTATACAAAATAATGTTTCAGGAATGTCAATCTTACCTGTTTCTAACTACAGAAACAATTTCAGAAAAATCTGAGATGGTGGGTGTCATAGTTTGCTGAAATGACTCAACAGTACGAGTGGGTATTGTATGGTCATTACACTTTACAAGCAGTGGTGGTAATGGATGTAAAATATAAAACGCAACATGTTAAGTGCTGGTCCCATTTTTCATGAGCTGAAATAAAATATCCCAGAAATGTTCCAGTCGCACAAAAAGCATCTCTAAAATGTGCAGAAATTTGTTTACATCCCTGTCAGTGAGCATTTCTCCTTCGCCAAGATAATCCATCCACCTGACAGGTATGTGATATCAGGAATCTGATTAAACAGCGTGATCATTACACAGGTGCACCTTGTGCTGGGGACAATAAAAGGCCACTCTAAAATGTGCAGTTTTGTCACACAGCGCCACAGATGTCTCAAGTTGAGGGAAAGTGCAATTGGCATGCTGACTGTAGGAATTTCACCAGAGCTGTTGTCACAGAATTGAGTGTTAATTTCTCTACCATAAGCTGCCTCCAATGTTGTTTTAGAGAATTTGGCAGTATGTCCAACTGGCCTCACAACCACACCAGCCCAAGACCACCACATCCAGCTTTTTCACCTGTGGGATCGTCTGAGACCAGCCACCTGGACAGCTGATGAAACTGGGTTTGGACAAGCTAAGAATTTCTGCACAAACTATCAGAAATAATCCCGGTGGAAGTACATCTGCATGCTTGTTGTCCTCACCAGGGTCTTGGCCTGAGTGCAGTTCGGCGTTCAGTGGGAAAATTGTCACCGTTGGTTGCCACTGGCACACTGGAGAAGTGTGCTCTTCACGGATGAATCCTGGTTACAACTGTACTGGACAGATGGCAGACTGTGTGTGTGGCGTCATGTGGGCGAGCGTTTTGCTGATGTCAACGTTGTGAACAGAGTGCACCATAACCATTGCGAGAACTTCCAGTGCGCGTTTACAGTGACCACTGAGGCTGTACCCCTACAGTTTTAGACAGTAGCCAATAGACTCTCAATAGACAATAGCCAATAGATTGTGGCTATCAAGCATAATGTAGGCATACCAACAAAACCAATGGAGCAAATCCCACAACATTTTCACATATATAACCTACAGTAGCCTATATTTGGTGTTCAATGCTGGCCTACATTGCATGAGACTTAAACAGTTTACATTATGAAGGGCTTGAATGTTTTTTTACTTGGTCTGTAACACCATGGGCCAAATAGGTGACTGTACATTGTATGATGCAAGAAACCACTTCAAAATAAAATTAGTTATTATTACCATACAGAGAATTAGACAATGTAGGCTACCCCTCTGTTGATTTGCATATTCAAGCCTCTGAAAATACTACACTGCCCCTTTAATTAAGACATAAGCTTTATAACTGACTGGCTTTTCAAAGACAGCTTGAAATGTAGCCTACACATTTTGTGCTCTTGTAGGAAGCAGTAACTCCCCATTGCTGACCTATACTTATCCATAATTGGGTTAATTACTCGTTAACTAGCAAAGATTAGCAATAAATGTGCACACGCTCTGCTCTGAAACATGCATTAACTCACGGGTGATTGAAAGCCCACTCGTGGGCTACCTGCCAATAGAATTCTACACTGTTGCGCTTTGGCTCTGCCTACAAAGTCACAGACTGAATTTTGAAAAGTTAGATTCTTTTTTGGGGATTGAAAAAGGGGCTGCTATGATGTTGATTCGATCACAGAAAAAAAACATCTAAATAGTACAAACTAATGGGGCGAACTCAATGAAGTCTTTCTCTGCGCGGCCTGGAATTTCTTCAGCATGGCAGTCCTGGAGGAGGTGTGCGGCTTAAGAGGGAACATTGGTTATGGTATGGGAAGGCATAAGCAACAGACAACGAACACAACTGCATTTTATCGATGGTAATTTGAATGCACAGAGATACCGTGATGAGATCCTGAAGCCCATTGTCGTGCCATTCACCCGCCGCCATCACCTCATGTTTCAGCATGACAATGCACGGCCCCATGTTGCAAGGATCTGTACACAATTCCTGGAAGCTGAAAATGGCCTGCATTCTCAGAAATGTCACCCAATGAGCATGTTTGGGATGCTCTGGATCAACGCATACAACAGCGTTTCAGTTCTAGCCAATATCCAGAAACTTTACACAGCCATTGAAGAGGAATGGGGCAACATTCCACAATCAACAGCCTGATCAACTATGTGAAGGAGATGCCTCGTGCAGCTTGAGGCAAATGGTGGTCACACCAGATACTGACTGGTTTTCTCCTACCTTTTATTGAAGGCATCTGTTACCAACAGATGCGTATCTGTATTCCCAGTCAAGTGAAATCCATAGATTAGGGCCTAATAAATTAATTTCAATTGACTGATTTCCTTATATGAACTGTAACTCAGTAAAATCTTTGAAATTGTCACGTTGTGTTTCGTTTTTTGTTCAGTTTAGTTGTGTCTTTGTGCCAGACTCACTGCAGCTTTATACCCAAATAGGAACGTTTTATATATTTTTTTGCAGATTGCATAATGGGTCAAGTGGGAAATCTCTAAAATGTTCCCACTCTAAAGAGTTTCAAAGCAAGGCATAACTGCATATATTATTTTGCAAATCTGCAATTTCAGCAATAATAACAGCTATACAAAAAAATTACCTGTCACATTCAGAATCCCATTCAAGACATTGCAGAATTGATGTTTGTGATGAATCATAAATGGGCTTCTTCACTAAAAAGGAGTCTCACTACATTGGGAGTTTGGACAACACTTACAACATGTTGGAATACAATTATTTTCCTTATAATTTCAACAATGCAACCAGTTTGGAAATGTGCACCCTCCGTCTTGCTGTAGATACTGTGACGTCAGGAGGTACGCCTAATAGTAGACACCTTTTCCTAAAAAGAACACAGCTGGTTCCAGATCCGACAGATTGACTGACTTGAGGTTTTGCCAAACCCGTTTTAACTTTGAAAAGATTTACAGACTTTTGATAGTCAGTATGTTAACAATCCTAAGACAAAGGAAGGCTAAATGCTAGGCCACATTCCCTACAATCAAAACACTTGGAGACCAAGTGAAAACCGCTACGTACAAGTAGGCCTCATCCATTACAATCATCGTTATCACTAAGCAAAATCTCTACACAAACATAGCCTACAGGCTCAAATTTCCAATTGATCTAACCTTTAACATCTATCCAGCCAACCGTTGCAAAGACAAAGCAAACCGTGGCTATAGTCAGCCTGACGGTGCAGGTAGCCCCCAGACAGAGCTAGGACTGGGGAGGGAATCTGGCTTCCTCAGTGTGTAACAGTGTGCAAACACTTAATATACCAAAAGGTTATCGGAGTCAATAGCCTCAGAATTTATATACCTCGACATTGCTCATTCTGATATTGCTCGTTACAAAATGACAAACTTTTATTTTTCACTTTTTGGATTATGTGTGTATTGTTATTGTATTGCTAGGTATTACTGAACTGCTGGAACTAGAAACATAAGCATTTCGCTGCACCGGCGATAACATCAGCAAATCTGTGTACGCAACCAATAAACTGATTCGATTTGAGGTACTCCAGGCTATATAAACATGCAGTAGTACTGAGTCTACTGTTGATGGTGCAGTGCTGCAAAGTAACCGAAACAAGAGTCTCTATGGGGCCTTAGAGCACACAACAGATGGATGCACATAATGTTAATGAAATACTGCCGTAATATTGTGACACATGCCATCTGGTGTGACGAAAAAAGGTGCCTGCTCGCTGTGAGAGCGTAAAACGTGTGTGCATGTGTGTACGTGCATGTGAGAATGTGTATTGTAAGTATGAGTGTGTAAGTGCGCAAATGTGTGTTTTAGTTTGTGAAGTCAGCACGTCTCAATGCAGAGAGAGATAAGCCTCCATAAAGATGCTCTGCTGCTGCCAGTGAAGCCAACACCTAGTCCTTGGAATGAATCATGCACACGCATACATAAATAAATCCAGCCTACTTTTACTCTGCCTCTCTCACAAACACACACAAGTACTGTTCACACACAGCTCCAAAATGTAGGACAATCCCTAATTTGATTCTGCCCCACTCCTTTGAGACGCAATTAAAGCATAAAAAAGCTTTGTGCTCTGGTGGGGCAATAGTCTTCACTGACTACATGGGATTCATAATTTCAGGCAATTTGCAGCCCCCACCCATCCCTTTCCTCCTCCCCCACCCAGCCCAACTACTGAAAAAAAAACAACAACATATAATCCAAGTGAAATCTACTCCGCACCATAATGTCTATCTTAAACAAGGATTACAAATCCAATCCTGTTTCTGCTCGGCAGATCAGACCACAGGCTATGCTTCATGCATGCGCACACACGCCGACAATAACACAGAGTATCATCAGAAAACATCCTCCTCAATTGTAAATCCTGCCTGAGGGGAACAGCAGCGTGGGGATTGCATTTCCTGGAGCTCCGGCTCCCTGTTTACATCTCCACGGTAAGGAGAGGAGGGGGGGGGGGGGGTTTAATCATTCACCAATGACAGGATATTGCCATGACCAACTTCTGCATCACCACATTCAGGGTGGAACAGAACCAGCAGGGAATCTCTCATAGACAGATAATTAGAGGGGGATAAGGGAAATATGATACGCAACGCAAATCTGTTTACTAACGCATATGGACATTTGAACAACACTTAACACAAACCTACCTGAAACACAAATTGTTTACTGCCTTAGATGGACTCCTATAGCGACAGTAAACAAACATAGCACACAGATGTGCGTAACTTGGGGGACGGGGACAAGACGCCTCCCCCCCCCAATATTAGAAACACATAAATTTGACCCCATCCCCAATATTATAACATGATCAGTTTGATGGATTTGAAAACATTTTCAGACTGTAAAGCACCAGGCAGCTACTGGCTTTATGTGGCTTTAAAACTGACTCAGTTCCTCATTTTCTACAAAACAAAAGTATACTGAACAAAAATGACAACAGCTCTGGTGGACATTCCTGCAGTCAGCATGCCAATTGCACGCTCCCTCAAAAAATTAGATATCTGTGGCATTGTGTTGTGTGACAAAACTGCACATTTTAGAGTGGCCTTTTGTTGTCCCCAGCACAAGGTGCACCTGTGTAATGATCATGCTGTTTAATCAGCTTCTTGATATACCACACCGGTCAGGTGGATTAATTATCTTGGCAAAGGAGAAATGTTCACTAACAGGGATGTAAACACATTTGTGCACAACATTTTAGATAAATACATTTTTGTGCATATGGAAAAATTCTGGGATCTTTTATTTCAGCTCATGAAACCAACACTTCACATGTTGCGTTTATATTTTTGTTCAGAATATGATTAGATCCCCAACCACCAAATATGCTTTCGGTTGCGCCCGGTCCCCAGAGGCAACCGGCTGACATACTGCTTTGATCTGCAGTAACAGTTCAGCGGCACGCACTTGCTCTCTCTCTTTGTGGTGTTCGCTGTGGAGAGGTAGCTACAGGGATCATAATTAAGGGCGTGCCGTAGAAAATATGTCTGGGATGGTTCTGGCATCATAGATCCAAAATCCATACAACCACTGTAGGGCTTGCATCAAAACATGTTAAAAATGCAAATGAGGTTGATGCCACAGATCAGAACGTTTAGCTTAAAATGTTGATGTGTGTATTTCTTCACATTATAAGCACACCAATGCGCACACAGCAGTGGCTGTTGAATAATGAAAGAATGTTGATTTGAAAAGTAATAGAACATGAAAGAAATGCTGGTTACAATGGCATAAGGAAGTGTTTATAAAAAAATCCCTCAACATTTCTATGGTCTTACTTTGGCAAGGCTACTTCGAAAGGTAAGCCTAAGACATGCCTCAGAAAATGACAATCTCCAGGTTTTAAAACAATTACATTTATGGTTAAATAGTTTCAAAATGCTGACTGCCTCCTCTCAGATTGCAAGGTGGGTGATGGGTGATGCGCAATAGTCACTGGCCTTTCTCTCCGCTCGTGACCATTTAATTCTGAACAAACTGTGCCTCGAGTAGGCCTGGGTCAACAGAATATAGCCTTTAGACGTGAATGTTAATTATCCTACATCACATTTGTCAAACATGACTGGCGTTTAGCCTATATTTATGTAATTAAAAGTCTCATTAAAAGTTTGGTTACATTTTCTGGCGCCTCCCTCATGTCAGCATTGGTGTGGACTTATCATATAGGCTACACTTTGAGATGTAGACAAATTATTTATGTACAGGTAACTGCCAAAATAAAGGAAACACCAACATAAAGTGTCTTTATGGGGCGTTGGGCCACCATGAGCCAGAACAGCTTCAATGCACCCTGGCATAGATTCTACAAGTGTCAGGAACTCTATTGGAGGGCTGGAACAACATTCTTCCACAAGAAATTCCACACACTTTAAACTAGAGGTCGGCCGATTACGTTTTTTCAACGCCGATACCGATTATTGGAGGACCAAAAACGCTGATACCGATTAAATCGACCGATTTTTTAAATGTAATTGTAATAATGACAATTACAACAATACTGAATGAACACTTATTTTAACTTAATATAATACATCAATAAAATCAATTTAGCCTCAAATAAATAATGATACATGTTCAATTTGGTTTAAATAATGCAAAAACAAAGTGTTGGAGAAGAAAGAAAAGTGCAATATGTGCCATGTAAGAAAGCTAACGTTTAAGTTCCTTGCTCAGAACATGAGAACATATGAAAGCTGGTGGTTCCTTTTAACATGCGTCTTCAATATTTCCAGGTAAGAAGTTTTAGGTTGTAGTTATTATAGGAATTATAGGACTATTTCTCTCCATACGATTTGTATTTCATATACCTTTGACTATTGGATGTTCTTATAGGCACTTTAGTATTGCCAGTGGAACAGTATAGCTTCCGTCCCTCTCCTCGCTCCTACCTGGGCTCGAACCAGGAACACATCGACAACAGCCACCCTCGAAGCAGCGTTACCCATGCAGAGCAAGGGGAACAACTACTCCAAGTCTCAGAGCGAGTGACGTTTGAAACGCTATTAGTGCGCACCCCGCTAACTAGCTAGCCATTTCACATCGGTTACACCAGCCTAATCTTGGGAGTTGATAGGCTTGAAGTCATAAACAGCGCCATTCTTGAAGCACAGCGAAGAGCTGCTGGCAAAACGCACGAAAGTGCTGTTTGAATGAATGCTTACGAGCGTACTGCTGCCTACCACCGCTCAGTCAGACTGCTCTATCAAATCATAGACTTAATTATAACACAATAACATACAGAAATACGAGCCTTTGGTCATTAATATGGTTGAATCCGGAAACTATCATCTCGAAAACAAAACGTTTTTCCTTTCAGTGAAATACGGAACCTTTCCGTATTTTATCTAACGGGTGGCATCCCTTAGTCTAAATATTGCTGTTACATTGCACAACCTTCAATGTTATGTCATAATTACGTAAAATTCTGGCAAATTAGTTCGTAACGAGCCAGGCGGCCCAAACTGTTGCATATACCCTGACTCTGTGTGCAATGAACGCAAGAGAAATGACACAATTTCACCTGGTTAATATTGCCTGCTAACCTGGATTTCTTTTAGCTAAATATGCAGGTTTAAAAATATATACTTCAGTGTATTGATTTTAAGAAAGGCATTAATGTTTATGGTTAGGTACAGTCATGCAACGATTGTGCTTTCTTCGCAAATGCGCTTTTGTTAAATCATCCCCCGTTTGGCGAAGTCGGCTTTCTTTGTTAGGAAGAAATAGTCTTCACAGTTCGCAATTAGCCAGCTGGCCCAAACTGATGCATATACCCTGAGTCTGTTGCAAGAGAAGTGCCACATTTTCCCTAGTTAAAATAAATTCATGTTAGCAGGCAATATTAACTAAATACGCAGGTTTAAAAATATATACTTGTGTATTGATTTTAAGAAAGGCATTGATGTTTATGGTTGGAGCAACGTGTACCTAAGCGATTATATGCAACGCAGGACAGGGAAGATAAACTAGTAATATCATCAACCATGTGTAGTTAACTAGTGATTATGATTGATTGATTGTTTTTTATAAGATAAGTTTAATGTTAGCTAGCAACTTACCTTGTAAGAACTTACCTTGGCTTCTTACTGCTAAGTTAAATAAAGGTGTAAATTATTAGAAAAAATTTTTAAAGGCCAAATCGGCATCCAAAAATTCTGATTTCCGATTGTTATGAAAACGTGAAATCGGCCCTAACTAATCGGCCGACCTCTACTTTAAACCCATATGCTCCTTTGAGAGTGTCTTTCAAAGTCACTGAGATCTCTTCTTCTAGCCATGGTAGCCAAAATAATGGGCAACTGGGCATTTTTATACATCACCCCAAGCATGATGGGATGTTATTGCTTAATTAACTCACGAACCAGCCGTGTGGAAACAGCTGCTTTCAATACAGCCTACTTTGTATCCCTCATTTACTCAAGTTCTTTTATTTTGTCAGTTGCCTGTCCCTTTATGAAACCTTTATTTGAATATTATTCCAGTATTGGCCTTTTTATACGCACATTTTTTTTATGTGAATTTCTTGCTCATTTGACAGACCCATTTATTTATTTATTTATTTCAGTAGTACCCTTATTAGCCGTTTAAAAATCACTGAATGACCTAGGTCCATGAATAAACCCATGTTGGCATTTCAAAACAAAAATAAACAACAAATGTTAATTTGGGATGGTTGAAATTGCACTTCGGGACGATTCTGGTATGATGAAAAAAGTTAGTCTCTAGCCCTGGGCAGCTATATTCATGAGTGTCCCCATGTATAAATGTTTGAACATTAAAAACAAGTAAAAGTTCATGAACATTTCATAAATGTATTCCTATGTTGTGAAACTAGTAAACTATCAGTGATGAGATTGTGTAAAGAGTTGTACCGACTGATGCAATGCTGAGTTGTCTATTTTAGCTAGGCTAACGTTAGATGGCTAGCTAGCACAGTATCTGCAGTTTCAAATGAGCAGCACTCAGTGAGTCAGTGTTCACTCTAGTGAAAAAGTAGCTAGAGCCTTTAATTTATGGCTTGGGGGCGCCATTTTCACATCCGGATTAAAAGTGTGCCCAAAGTTAACTGCCCGCTACTCAGGCCCAGAAGCTAGGATATGCATATAATTGGTAGATTTGGATAGAAAACTCTAAAGTTTCTGAAACTGTTTGAATGTCTGTGAGTATAACAGAACTTATTTGGCAGGCGAAACCCCCGAGGACAAACCATCCAGGAAAAAAAATATTTGAGGTCACTCTTTTCAATGGGTTTTCATTGAGAATCTAGAATTCTAAAGGTAGTTGCTTGCAGTTCATATCGCTTCCACTGGATGTCAACAGTCTTTAGAAATTGGTTGACGTTTTTCCTTTGTGTAATGAAGAAGTAGCCCTGTTCAGAACGAGGGTAGAGTGAAGTGTACTGTTTGATAGAGGCGCGTGACCTGAAAAGCACGCTCCACTTTGTTTTCCTCCGGTATTGAACGCAGTTTATCCCGTCTAAAATGTTATCGATTATTTACGTAAAAAAAATACCTAAAGTTGTATTAGGAAAGTTGTTTGAAATGTTTGGACAAAGATTACAGGTAATTTATGAGATATTTTGTAGTCATGTTGCGGGAGTTGGAACCGGTGTTTTTCTGGATCAAACGCGCCAAATAAATGGACATTTTGGATATATAACAACGGAATTAATCGAACAAAAGGACCATTTGTGATGTTTATGGGACATATTGGAGTGCCAACAGAAGAAGCTTGTCAAAGGTAAGGCATGAATTATAGCGTTATTTCTGGCGGGAAATAACTGGCGGGATGAAATATGATTGTCTGTTTGTTTGATGGGGTGCTGTCCTCAGATAATAGCATGGTTTGCTTTCGCCGTAAAGCCTTTTTGAAATCTGACACGGTGGCTAGATTAAGATTAAGTTCAGCTTTAAGATTAAGTTCAGCTTTAATTTGGTGTATTGCACTTGTGAATGTAATAAAGTTAAATATTTTTTATATTTTCTTTGGAATTTGGCGCTCTGCCATTTCACCGGATGTTGTAAAATCGATCCCGTTAACGGGATTTGAGCCATAAGAAGTTAAATAGAGGTCAAAGAGGATAAAAGTGCAGGACATAATATTTTTGGGAGTAGTACTGAGAACTAACTGAATGAATGGCTACATAGCTAGCTAGCTAACTTCACTGTACAATTCAGAATAGACTGGCACTATGTAGTGAGCTAGCTAGTGTTGTGTCTTTGCTATGGATTAAATGATATGACATGCTATTTTATAAAATCAATTCTGTAATTAATATTACCTGATTAAACTAATCATGTAAAGGTAATTAACTAGGAAGTCGGGGCACCATAGAAGAATGTTTATAGAGCTGTTGTCTTCCGAATAAACTCTTAAAGACCTGGTAATCTTTTATATCAGCAGTCAATTATTAATCGTCACCTTATTCAGTCTCATCTGAACGTCGTAAATTCTTGGTTATCTTCACTAACCCTGGCTAACAAGTTGAATCAGCAATACCATTTTTTTTATTTATTAACTAAATAATCACACAGAATTACATATACACAGGAAGGATCATACATTGATTACTAATTATGTCATAAAAGAAAACATCCCTAGCGGAATAAACTGATATGACGGCTGGTTATACAAAGAAAGAGGGGTGGGTTTGAATGAAAGCCTTACCTTATGAAGCTATGCCATCGTAAATCAGAATCTTATGCATTCTAAATAACCACCCATTCGGAAAAAGAAAATGAAAGAAATATATTTACTCTGAGCTGCGCTTTAATAGATTGGCCAAAGATGGAAGGCTGGGTTGCCCAGCAGAGATCTCCCTTGTCCTTTGAAGAATATTTCTGGGCGGATACGTTGTAGTCTGTCGTCGTGTGGTAGAACGGATACGTTGTAGTACCCAGTCTTTCTGAAGAGATGGTTCGTCCTTTCCTAGGCCACACACATTTACAGCGGCTGCTGAAAACTCGACGTCTAGGTTGTATCACTTCTTTAGTGAATAAGAGTTCAAAGTTCATACCAAGTTGCCATACTATAAGCTCATGCTATATTCTGGCTGGTATTGTCGAAATTCATCCTTCCAGCGTGGCGATCGTCACCTCCATGTTGAAATTCGCCCTTCTAAACGTATGAACATCAGTCCTCACGTCGTCGGGAACACAATGTTAATTTCGTTCAACCATTTGCAACCAGAGCTCACGCTGAGGTTGGCTTAGTTCGCCGTCAATTGGGTCACAGGGGCTCTTATAGAAATGGAGAAAAGGGGTTGGTTCATTTCCAACCATTCACGTGGGCGTGGCCACTGATTGAGCATTTTTTTCTTATGAAAACAATTCTCTCATTTTAAAAACTAAAACTACATTTAATCTTTTCACAAATAGTTTCATATTTAAACATTTAAGTTGATTCTAGGTGAATCTGATAACTAGAATGTGTAGACTTTCCAAGATACAGTTTGTCATCCTATCATCAGTAATAATGTCTCAGACGACAACTGATCTGACATCATATTCTTTAAGTACCAACGGATACTTTCAACTGGTTGGATTACCTAAAGATTGTTCTTTCCCCCAACCTTTTGATGTTACAATACTCTCTCTATGTTAACAAAGGGCTTTCCAAGAGACCATTCTGTAGAGTGGAGAGAAAAGGGATTTACGGGGGGGAAGGGGGGGGGGTCATAAACCACCCCCAACCTGGCAACGTCATGACACTAGCTATAGCTATTGCCACATAGTAAATAAATAATTTAGCTAATAAAAAGAAAAGAATTCTGCTTAATAAGCTAACCCAATCATTGTTAAGGCCATCCATTTTCCCCCCATATTATAATGGTATTTGGTCATGTGATTATGGCAGGGTTCAAAGATAGGAGAGAGAGAGAGAGCACCGCTCACGTTGAGACAGGGAGAGGACGAACAGGTCATCAGGTGAGAATTTGAGTTATAAAAGCACTATCAGTTCAACTCATCTTCACTGACTGTAGCCCAAGTGCTATAACAAATGTTGTTGCCTGCATTTTGATTTCATTTGGTTGTCATGGAGATTGAAGACGTGGCTGCTCTTAACAATGACACAAAGCAGATTGAACTGTTGCCGTCTGTCATATCCACCAGGAGAAGCTGGATACCATAGATAGGAAAACAATATGCCCAAATGTCATTTCTGCCAGTGACCCGCATAAACAGGTATTTGGTGCATTTAAGTAAATTGAGGCTGTAGAGCTGACCCCTCTCTGTACCACTATATGCCCACCTTTGTATAAGGTTGCAACCAGTTATTGACTGTTTTGAATGTGTATGTTTTTTACTTTATGGTGAATGATGAGTTGTTGCTATGTATTTTTTTTAATCTATTGCTTGAGCATGACGCCATACTGATGTTCATGTTGAAGTCTACTGCTTGATCCATATTGAAGCATTAGGTTTTGACTGTCACTGAAATATTTTATGAATTAATACAGCAATTAAATTATGTAACCAAGTAAGAAGTTTCTGGACTCAGACTGCCTCGACTCCTTTTAAATGAACTTGGTATAAGAAACGAGTTATTCAAGACCATATACTAGACAAGCGTAGTAAAGGGTACACAAATAGAATAATGGGTTGACATTTAAATGCCGCTAAAGGGGTGGTGACTTTCTGAACTTAAGAGTAAGAACACAGTTTAAAGTAATACAGAAACATTGGTGTGGGGGGGTGGCATGCCCTTGGACCACCCTGGAGGTGTGTTGACACCGGAACTCATTGACTCTGACCCCCCCCCCAATATCCACCAAAGTTACAGCCTTGCACACAGACCTACATAACAGGGAATATACTACAACGGACGATAAGATCTTCCATCCAAGAAGAGCTCCCACAAACAATTCCATCTAACCGCCCCAGCGTAGAGGTTGTAAAGCAGTGTACCCAGTGGTGAGCGTGAGCTGGCTGGCTCAGGGCTAACCCCTGCATGTTAGGGGCTGAGGAATTGGATTGTGTCTTAAGTGCCGGACTGGGCTTTAGACACAGCAACAGGGAGTCTAATCCAGTTTGGGCCAGGAATTTGATTATTATCGCCATGGACCAGGCTGGGGCTTACCCCCATTCCAGAGACGCAGTTATCCCCCACCCTGAGCCCAGCTGATTTGACCTCGTTAAGATGCTTTAAAATGTGATTATTCTACTTTTATCACTTCTAGTGAAGTGCACTCGCAAACATAGGCTGCCCCCACCCCACCGCAAAGCCGGCCAAGAATGGCAGTCAAAACGCACAACGCAATGACATGGAGGGCATACCAGCACACACAAGCCAGGGCAAGAGCACAGGGGCTGTAACAAGCCGAAGGAGACAGCCACGCAAGGGGAAATTTGTCACGAGCGGGGAAAGCAGTGAGGGCAACAGGGCTGTAGGTTTGGAGACCATGGGCAAGATTCAAAATATCCTGGTGAAGGAGGCTGTGAGATTAGAGAGTGTGTGGTTGTGCCTGTGATTGATGTCTCGTTCTAAAAAGCAAGGTTATTACTTACAAGGGTCCAAAAGGGCAGTACAATGATTACTCCCAGCTTCAGAAACAAATAAAAAATGGACAATGAAAGCAGAAGGCTGGAAGGCCTGACATGCATCGGACACTAAAATGCTCCCTCTGGACCCTGACTCCTATCTGCTAAACAACGAAGGTAGCTACCTGGCTAGTTAGACCCAGCTGGCCCACAGCCTAACCCTGGGCACTACCAGTCCAGTCTGGGAGTGCTTCCTGCCATAGATCTCTGGGGTTTTCAATGAGCTCCAAGATTAGGTGTTTTGTTGCTCAAGTCTTTCTCCTGCCTTGCGTGTATGAAGGGAGAGAGTACAGCTAATTCTCTTCTTGTCTGGTCTCCGCAGTGCCTGTGTTCTGGCAGGTCTGGGGCCTGTGCCGGGGTTGGCCAATCAAAAGCCCCCTCGCCTAGCCGCTTTGTTCCAGTCCAGTGCTCTGCTCAGGGGTGCGGTTACACCCCCCCCACACCCACACAGCCACTGCTGAATACTGATGGAGGCACTGCTCCACTTCTAACCCCCCTTCTCACACACTCCCACACATACTGCTTGTACCCTCACTGACACACACACACACATACAAACATCCTCATCATGCTCTGCTTTCTCCCTTTCATCATCCTCCACTTTGTCCTTTTCTTTCTCCTCACACACACACACACACACACACACACACACACACACAGATTCGGGAATAAGGTATGCAGACAACAAAAGGCCAACCCACACAAACAAAGCATGCAATCATTTATGAACACATAAAACAGAGGCTCATAAAATATACCCCCACACATCACTCAGAGAGAGCGGCCAGATGGGCGGTAACAGGTGTCTCTTCATGCAATCTTCAGGTCTCTGAATAATAAGAGAAACAACTCTTTCAGGTAGCACAATATAAATGCTGTGGTTCTTTCACTTCTCTAAGGATTTGAGAAGTAATGAATTCTAACCAGGAGCTCAAAATATATATTTTTTTACATACTCACTTGCAGCAATGGCAAAGTCACATTTTCAACACTATTTAGCCTTAGCATTTCATCTAGTTGGCAATCACTGAAATTGCTTTTAGTGAAATAAAATGTTTTTTGGGGGGCAGAACCAGTCTCGTGTGTTAGTCCTCCATAACTGGGACGTATGAACCCAGGATGGGGAGAGGTGTATGGTGTGCATACCCTGCATAGAATGTGTGTTCATGATGGGGAATTGGAGACTGTCCCAATCCCCCAACCCCATAGTCACTTGATAACCAGCCAGTGTGGCCCCCCACAAAAATCCATATCACCTGTGACCCGTGGCCTGCACTCAGCCCTCAATAGCTGTGCCCCCCCGCGGGGTTGGTGGGGCACTGGGCCCTCTGGCATACTAATGAGCAGCCCTGACATCTGCTGGCTGTGTGTGTGTCAAGCTCCACATTTAATTTGTTCAAAAAAACAGAATGCAGATGAGACCATTGAAGCCACTAAGGATATCTGTGTGTGTTTTAAGACATGTCTGTTATTGAGGTTGTGTATGGGTGAGTAGGAGAGTGTGAAAGACACGGGAAATCTTTATTTTAAAATGGGTGTGCAATCATTAGTGCATTGACGAGTGGATGTCAGCTTTGGCTAGAGAAAGGTGAAGATGGCACCCTTGTGTGTGTGTGTGTGAGAGACAGCGAGAGAGTGAGCGATTGAGCAGGGGTGGGTGGGAGTTTGTTTAATGGGCGATACAGGGGACCAGGGATTTAACCCCCCCCTCTCCCGTTGGAGGCTTTGGATAAAAAGGCTGGGGGCTGTACTATTAATTCAAGTGGCCTTAATAATGCCTGTGCATCCTCTGCCCCAACCCTCCCACCACGGCATCAGATCTGGGAGGAAACTCATGATAAAGCGAAACAAGCGGGGTGTGTGTGTGTGTGTGTGTGTGTGATCATGTACCTGTGAATCAAGGCCAAACTTCTTGTATTGTCTATAGGTTTGAGATTTTACTCCCATATTGCCACATTTAGCAGCGGCGACAAGCTGTTCTGTGGGTTCTACTTACAGCAGAAATAGCTTTATCCATCATCTGCTTATCACTCACAACCAAATGTATGCAAATACACCTGGGTTGAAACACCTGGTGCTGGTAACAGGGGCTTGAAAGATGAGAGATCATGCTGTAACTGCTACACTACCGCCTGGACTGTAAGCACATTCGCTTTCTTAAACCTCATTTGCACAGGAGTAGTTTTATTGGGGGAGATAATTATGTGCACGAGCAGAAACTACCACATCAGTAATTTAAGTCCCATCCGAATCTGCCGAAAATTCCAGCCGAAAACCTACTAACTCCAAGGTCCTCTGATACTACTAGTCCTGTGCGACTCGACATCCCTATGTTTTGAGAGACATGTCCAAGGATAACAGGTGTTGCTCGAAGTTTGAGCAAGAAAACAATTGATTCAATAAATTAATGCTTAAAACAAATGTGCTGTGCAAAGCCTATATATGAAGGGCCTACATGTATAAACTTTCACGGTGGATGCTTTTGTTTATATGTTGCGACAATGAATTGAACATCGCCAAATGCACACGTAAAAAAAGTGTATATTTAATGCAACCCTTGCTGTTAATAGATCGCAAAGCAGCAATTCAACTAAGCTAAACTTTTTGAAATGACAAGTTCACTATCATAACACTACCATAACACATGCATCTCAAGTGAAAGTGCGCTGTTGAGCACACATCTGAAGGCTGGGGGGATTTTAGGACGTCTTCCACTGCGGATGGCTAAAATATTCTAATGATTATGATCACACTTCCTTCATTCAAATATTATGGCGACGCTACACCAAAGAAGGTTTGGTGCGATTTAGAAACTTGGGAAGCCAAGCTCAAGTTATCAGTGTAACCTGTTATCGCCTGGACATGTTGAAATATCTTCACGCCCAGAATGAAGGGGTAATACTTACATAACCAACGTTCTCTAGTAATACTAGTCCTGTGTGAATAGGGCTTCAAAACCATTCAAATTATAACACCTTAATTGCATAGGAATAAAGGTAAAATAGCGTAAACTTAAAATTGTCACCATAACTTGGAATATACTTTGTTTATTACAGAAATATATGAAGGAGAAATATTCTACTTTAAGCATTTCACAGTTTGAGAGAGCATCTCAGATCTTAATCTCCAGTTTAAATCTTCCATCATGACAGTTCTAATCTGACACATACACTACCGTTCAAAAGTTTAGAAAAGTCCTTGTTTTATTTTTAATAAACATAAAATTGATCAGCAATACAGTGTAGACATTGGTAATGTTGCAAATTACTATTGTAGCCGGAAACAGCAGATTATTTTATGGAATATCTACATAGGCGTACAGAGGACCATTATCAGCAACCATCACTCCTGTGTTCCAATGGCATGTTGTGTTAGCTAATCCAAGTGTATCATTTTAAGAGGCTAACTGATCATTAGAAAACCCTTTTGCAATTATGTTAGCACAGCTGAAAACTATTGTTCTGATTAAAGAAGAAATAAAACTGGCTTTTTTTTTTTTACTTTAGACTTGTTGAGTATCTGGAGCATCAGCATTTGTGGGTTCGATTACAGGCTCAAAATGGCTTTCTTCTGAAACTCATCAGTCTATTCTTGTTCTGAGAAATGAAGGCTATTCCATGCGAAAAACTGCCAAGAAACTGACAATCTCGTACATCGCTGGGTACTACTCCCTTCACAGAACAGCGCAAACTGGCTCTAACCAGAATAGAAAGAGTGAGAGGCACCGGTGCACAACTGAGCAAGAGGACAAGTACATTAGTGTGTCTAGTTTGAGAAACAGATGCCTCACAAGTCCTCAACTGGCAGCTTCATTAAATAGTACCCGCAAAACACCAGTCTCAACGTCAACAGTGAAGAGGTGCCTCCGGGATACTGGCCTTCTAAGCAGACTTGCAAAGAAAAAGCCATATCTCAGACTGGCCAATAAAAAGAAAAAGATTAAGATGGGCAAAAGAACACAGACACTGGACAGAGGAAGATTGGAAAAAAGTGTCAGACAAATCTAAGTTTGAGGTGTTTGGATCACAAAGAAGAACATTCGTGAGATGCAGAAAAAATGAAAAGATGCTCGAGTGCTTGATGTCATCTGTCAAGCATGGTGGAGGCAACATGATGGTCTGGGGGTGCTTGGTGGTGGTAAAGTGGGAGATTTGTACAGGGTAAAAGGGATCTTGAAGAAGGAAGGCTATCACTCTATTTTGTAACGCCATACCATACCCTGTGGACGGCGCTTAATTGGAGCCAATTTCCTCCTACAACAGGACAATGACGCAAAGCACAGCTCCAAACTAAGCAATAACTATTTAGGGAAGAAGCAGTCAGCTGGTATTCTGTCTATAATGGAGTGGCCAGCACAGTCACCGGATCTCAACCCTATTGAGCTGTTGTGGGAGCAGCTTGACCATATGATACGCAAGAAGTGCCCATCAAGCCAATCCAACTTGTGGGAGGGGCTTCAGGAAGCATGGGGTGAAATCTCTTCAGATTACCTCAACAAATTGACAACTAGAATGCCAAAGGTCTGCAAGGCTGTAATTGCTGCAAATGGAGGATTCTTTGATGAAAGCAAAGTTTGAAGGACACTATTTCAATTACAAATCATTATTTATAACCTTGTCAACTTCTTGACTATATTTCCTATTCATTTTGCAACTCATTTCATGTATGTTTTCATGGAAAACAAGGACATTTCTAAGTGACCCCAAACTTTTGAATGGTATTGTATCTACAGTGCCTTCAAAAACTACTCATACCCCTTGACTTATTCCACTTTGCCCCATGACAAAGTGAAAACAGGTTCATAGAAATTTTTTGAAATGTATTGAAAATGAAAACAGAAATCTCAGTTACTTACAGTTGAAGTCAGAAGTTTACATTAGAGGTCGACCGATTATGATTTTTCAACGCCGATACCGATTACTGGAGGACCCAATTAATTGGCCGATTTTTATATATCATCAGTATTGTTGTAATTGTCATTATATTTGTAATAATGACAATTACAACAATACTGAATGAACACTTATTTTAACTTAATATAATACATCAATAAAATCGATTTAGTCTCAAATAATGAAACATGTTCAATTTGGTTTAAATAATGCAAAAACAAAGTGTTGGAGAAGAAAGTTAAAGTGCAATATGTGCCACGTAAAAAAAGCTAACGTTTAAGTTCCTTGCTCAGAACATGAGAACATATGAAAGCTGGTGGTTCCTTTTAACATGAGTCTTCAATATTTCCAGGTAAGAAGTTTTAGGTTGTAGTTATTATAGGACTATTTCATATACTTTTGACTATTGGATGTTCTAATAGGTACTTTAGTATTGCCAGCCTAATCTCGGGAGTTGATAGGCTTGAAGTCATAAACAGCGCAATGCTTAAAGCATTGCGAAGAGCTGCTGGCAAACACAGTAAAGTGCTGTTTGAATGAATGCTTACGAGGCTGCTGCTGCCTACCACCGCTCAGTCAGACTGCTCTATCAAATCATAGACTTAATTATAATATAATAACACGCAGAAATGCAAGCCTTATGTCATTAATATGGTCAAATCCGGAGACTATCATTTCGAAAACAAAACGTTTATTCTTTCAGTGAAATACGGAACCGTTCCGTATTTTATCTAACGGGTGGCATCCATAAGTCTAAATATTGCTCTTACATTGCACAACCTTCAATGTTATGTCATAATTACGTAAAATTCTGGCAAATTAGGTCGCAACGAGCCAGGCGGGCCAAACTGTTGCATATACCCTGACTCTGCGTGCAATGAACGCAAGAGAAGTGACACAATTTCCCTAGTTAATATTGCCTGCAAACATGAATTTCTTTTAACTAAATATGCAGGTTTTAAAAATATACTTCTGTGTATTGATTTTAAGAAAGGTATTGATGTTTATGGTTAGGTACATTCGTGCAACGATTGTGTTTTTTTCCGCAAATGCACTTTTGTTAAATCATCCCCCGTTTAGTGAAGTTGGCTGTCTTTGTTAGGAAGAAATGGTCTTCACGCAGTTCGCAACGAGCCAGGCGGCCCAAATTGCTGCACACTAGTTAAAAGAAATTCATGTTAGCAGGCAATATTAACTAAATATGCAGGTTTAAAAATATATACTTGTGTATTGATTTTAAGGAAGGCTTTGATGTTTATGGTTAGGTACACATTGGTGCTACGACAGTGCTTTTTCGTGAATGCGCTTGTTAAATCACCGTTTGGCGAAGTAGGCTGTGATTCAATGATAATTTAATTTAACAGGCACCGCATCGATTATATGCAACGCAGGACAAGCTAGATAAACTAGTAATATCATCAACCATGTGCAGTTAACTAGTGATTATGTTAAGATTGATTGTTTTTTATAAGATACGTTTAATGCTAGCTAGCACCTTACCTTGGCGCCATGCTGCATTCGCATAACAGGTAGTCAGCCTGCCACGCAGTCTCCATGTGGAGTACAATATAACCAGCCAAGATCGGTGTCCAAAAATGCCGATTACCGATTGTTATGAAAACTTGAAATCGGCCCTAATTAATCGGCCATTCCGATTAATCGGTCAAACTCTAGTTTACATACACTTAGGTTGGAGTCATTAAAACTCGTTTTTCAACCACTGCACAAATTTAGTTTTGGCATGTCGGTTCGGACATCTACTTTGTGCATGACACAAGTAATTTTTCCAACAATTGTTTACAGAGATTATTTCACTTAATCACAATTCCAGTGTGACAGAAATGTACATAGACTAAGTTGACTGTGGCTTTAAACAGTTTGGAAAATTCAAGAAAATGATGTTATGGCTTTAGAAGCTTCTGATAGGCTAATTGCCATCATTTGAGTCAATTGGAGGTGTACCTGTGGATGTATTTCAAGGCCTACCTTCAAACTCTGTGCCTCTTCGCTTGACATCATGGGAAAATCTAAAGAAAATCAGCCAAGACTTCAGAAAACAAATTGTAGACCTCCACAAGACTGGTTCATCCTTGGGAGCAATTTCCAAACACCTGAAGGTACCACGTTCATCTGTACAAACAATAGTACATAAGTATAAACACCATGGGACCATGCAGCCGTCACACCACTCAGGAAGGAGACACGTTCTGTCTCCTAGAGATAAACATACTTTGGTGCGAAAAGTGCAAATCAATCCCAGAACAGCAGCAAAGGACCTTGAAGATGCTGGAGGAAACAGGTACAAAAGTATCTATATCCACAGTAAAACAAGTCATATGTCGACAAGTCATATGCAGCCCAGCAAGGAAGAAGCCACTTCTTCAAAACCGCCATAAAAAAGCCAGATTTGCAACTGCACATGGGGACAAAGATCGTACTTTTTGGAAAAATGTCCTCTGGTCTGATGAAACAAAAATAAAACTGTTTGGCCATAATGACCATTGTTACTTTTGGAGGAAAAAGGGGGAGGCTTGCAAGCCGAAGAACACCATCCCAACCGTGAAGCACGGGGGCGGCAGCATCATGTTGTGGGGGTGCATCGCTACAGGAGGGACTGGTGCACTTCACAAAATAGATGGCCTCATGAGAAAGGAATACTATGTGGATTTATTGAAGCAACATCTCAAGACATCAGTCAGGAAGTTAATAAAGCTTGGTCGTAAATGGGTCTTCCAAATGAACAATGACCCCAAGCATAGTTCCAAAGTTGTGGCAAAATGGCTTAAGGACAACAAAGTCAAGGTATTGGAGTGGCCATCACAAAGCCCTGACCTCAATCCTATAGAAGATTTGTGGCCTGAACTAAATAAGTGTGTGCGAGCAAGGAGGCCTACAAACCTGACTCAGTTACACCAGCTCTGTCAGGAGGAATGGGCCAAAATTCCCCCAACTTATTTTGGGAAGCTTGTGGAAGGCTACCCGAAACATTTGACCCAAGTTAAACAATTTAAAGGCAATGCTACCAAATACTAACTGAGTGTATGTAAACTTCTGACCCACTGGGAATGTGATGAAAGAAATAAATGCTGAAATAAATCACTCTATTATTCTGACATTTCACATTCTTAAAATAAAGTGGTGATCCTAACTCACCTAAGACAGGGATTTTGTACTATGATTAAATGTCAGAAATTGTGAAAAACTAAGTTTAAATGTATTTGGCTAAGGTGTATGTGAACTTCAACTAAGTATTCACACCGACATTGCCCATTATTCTTTTCAAAATTCAACAAAGTCTGGTTGTTGATCATTGCCAGACAACCATTTCAGGTCTTGCCATAGATTTAAGTCAAAACTGTAACTCGGCCACTCACTGTCTTTTTGGTAAGCAACGCCAGTGTAGATTTGCTCCTGTGTTTTAGGTTATTGTCCTGCTGAAAGGTGAATTCATTCTGAAGCAGGTTTTCCTCAAGGATTTTGCCTGTGCTTAGCTCCATTTTTTTTTTACTCTCCATTTGTTTATTTTCTAACCTGAAAAATTCCCCAGTCCTTAACGATTACAGGCATTCCCATAACATGATGCAGCCACCATTATGCTTGAAAATATGGAGAATGGTATTCAGTAATGTGTTGTATTAGGTTTGCCTCAAACCTAAAACTTTGTATTCATGACAAAATGTTAATTTACTTTGCCACATTTTTTTCAGTATTACTTTAGTGCCTTGTTGCAAACAGGATGACTGTTTTGTAATATTTTCATTCTGTACAAGATTCCTTCTCACTCTCAATTACATTATTTTTGTTCAAACGCAACAATTTCATTGATTTGACTTAGTTACAGTTCATATGAGGAAATCAGTCAATTTAAATAAATGAATTAGGCCCTAATCTATGGATTTCACATGACTAGGAATACAGATATGCGTCGGTTGGTCATAGATACCTTAAAATAAATATTATGAACATGGGCCTCACAATTTCATATTTTCGTGCACTTAAATTGCCATTGATAAAATGCAATTGTGTTAGTTGTCCGTAGCTTATGCCTGCCCATACCATAACCCCACCATGGGGCGTGGTTCAATGTTGACATCTTTCTGGAAGATTCACTTGAAGCCAAGTTTCAACCTCTTGGCAGAGGCAACCAGGTTTTTGGCTAAAATGTCCTGGTACTTGCAAAGTTCATGATGCCGTTGACCTTAAAAGGAAACTCCCAAACTATATTTTGGTATTTGTTTCATTAGTGCACTGTTGATAGAGTCCCACAATTTTTTGCATGTCAGCAAGTTTTCAAGATATAACTTTCAAAATACAGAAAGTGTCTCAGTCAGTTGAAGGGTTCTGTAGAATGGGATGGGGATCCAGTTAGCTCCTAATTGTGTGAGAGACCTCTTTCCTTCTCCTCTGCACACTGATGAAGTGGTTGGAACCTTGGCAGTCTTCTCAGACACACTGCCAGTCTTAGAACAGAGACGCATCCCGCGGCTGCATGCACAAGGGCACTCCATTCATATCACGAGACATCCAGGCTGTAGCCTAAGCAAACAATTCCTCCCCCTTCTACATTGGCACTGGCAATGACAAATTGTTGCTATGGAGCAAGCACACCGTGGTAATATAATAGTCTTGTAATAGTTTTTGCCGACATTGTATTCCAAAACTTCCATTTCAGTTTTTTTGGGGCTGGGAACGACAGGGTCTACACAGCACCAACACCGTGCAAATGCAATTGCTTGTTTAGCACATGACAGTGATGTGAACATTTCAAATAGACGTTTACTGAAGTGTTCATTTTTTTATCCGAATATGTACACAAATGTGAGTTATGTGACCATGGGTTGAGAGTCAGTTTTTTTCCATAGACCAATTTCTATTACCATGGGAAATTGGGAAAAAGATTTTGGCCTATTCCAGTCATAAAAAGGCACCCACCAGGTTTAGTTGTTTTCATGCTGGGAAATATGCGTTCCATTACACACAATAGCTAGGTTTTAATATGAATGGAGACAGATTTTTTGGTGAATATTGTAAAATATGCATAAAGAACATTCACATTTTCCCACGAGAGGCGTTTCCATGAAACTGACTTACATTTTAGTCATTTAGCAGACGCTCTTATCCAGAGCGACTTACAGTAGTGTTGGCATACATTTCATACAATTTTTTTTTCTCCCCCCGTACTGGTCCCCCGTGGGATTCGAACCCACAACCCTGGCGTTGCAAACACCATGCTCTACCAACTGAGCCACATTGAGGACAAAATGCTGTGTGTGATGACGTAGTGCACATAAAAAGTACTTTTGCAAAAACCAAGAAGTTCAATGTGTTTCCATCTACCAATGGCTGCCAAATTGCAAACTTGCCCAATCTGTTTTTGCCGCATGCTCTCTAGACATTTCGCTGATAAAGTCGACAGGGTAGGTTATAAGATATGGATAAGACAATATCATTTTTATTTGCTAACTTGCAGCCAAGCATTGATCATCATCTCACCAACATTCAAATAATACCATCAATATTTATAGGAAATTTGCATCAAGCTCATCATCAAACTCTTTTGGTGGGGGTCGGGGTGGTCCGACCCTAGTTAAGTATTTCTCTCTACGCGTAGTCTGACCTTGATCTTAAGCATGACAATAGCATGCTATTCACCCGCTATTTGTTTCAGGTGGAGATCAAAGAAATTAATGTGTCTACAGATACACCCTATTTGATTTCTAGAATGTTTAATTTATATGCCTGGACTTTTTCACTGTATAAAAAAAAAAATGTATTGTGTTAAATATTAGCCACTATTGGTAGCCACCGTCAGTTATACCCACATGCATTTATAACCGTGTTATTTTCCTTACACTTTGCACCATTATATATTGTTTGTTTACGTTTCCTGTTACGTTCGTGTGGCTGTTCCTGAGGATCTCTTGCAATAGTGAATAATATTAGGCTAATGTATTACAAGTTGTGAAATAATTTGAATCATTATGGAACGCAGACCATATGTATCAGTTTAAACCTGGAGCACGGTTCATGATGACTGGACCGTTGTCACAGTTCCATGATAAGTGAGGAATATTAAGGTAGATTTATAGACTACTGTTCAAATCATATTCTACACTTTTCTCACCTTCCAATATGTCGTGGATTGAACAGTTGAATATGGTAATTTTCAGGATGAATCAAACCAGAGTATTTTTGATAAACCAATATATTTTGTGTAAAGGCGTTCCAAAATTGTACAAATAATATACAATAGAGTATTTTTGAATGTACAAATTGGTGCTGAAAAGGAGACGAATGCGTGTATTTACATGGCCTTCTCTCATTGATCCCTAATGTTCTGAACATTCTCTCCATATACTCTAGTAAGTTAGATTTTTTAAAAGATGTCTTTATATAAATGTACTGAAAACCCTATTAAAAGACAACTCCATGAGGAAAAACACAGCAAGTGGGAGGGTTTTCACCAGGTGAATTACATTTATTCAGCGCATGCAAGGGAACAACGCCTGCAAAGCCTATTACGCACCGGCATATGGTAACGCCTTGTTCACACCGATAGTGTCATTGCGCAAAATAGTATGCAGAATCATCTGGATGTGTGTGCAACAAAAGTTCAACATTCACCTTCTGCTACCATTTCTGTCAAGTCGTCTACGCATACAGTTTGAGCATACATTCGATAAATCCAAAGTATGCACCACACAGAACGCGCTGCAACAGCAATGCTACAAGGCAAACGCAGCGTTCCACTGGAAATTAATTACTTCTGGTCGGTGTGATCGACGCATAACGCTTCGATCACACGGCCAGCATCATTGCGCAAAATAGAATGCAGCATCATCTGCACATTTATGCAACAAAAGTTCAACATTCACCTTCTGCTACCATTTCTGCATACAGTTTGACGCATAGGTTCGAAAAATCCAACGTATAGACAAGAGTAAACGCACTGCAACTGCGTCTGCAACGCTGCAAGGCAAACGCAGCGTTTCATTGGAAATGAATGTAATTCTGGTGTACCAAAATGCAATCACACTGTCGGTGTGTTTGAAGCTTAAGCCTGAACAAGAACTACTGAGAAGTGCGTAGGAAAGGCGTGCGTGTAAAAAGCGTACATTTCCTGTCTGAATCAGGCCCTTAATGCTTTCCCACGTTGTGGTAGTACAACTTGGCATATCATCCCGAGACTCCAAGTTAACTTCGACATGATGGTTTGCGCCATCAATTTTCACGTAATTAATTTTACAGACAAAAAGATACAATGTTGAACGAAATTGTACCGACACTTCATGTTTCCATAACACCTGTCGTGTTTTTTTAAATGTTATTTATTAATAAGCCATTACTATACTTGCATAACAACTGGATGGAAACGTTGTTATTAAGGCACAACACAGACCTACTACATGGGTTGCAGGCCATGAATCGCAAGCCAGTACCAGCTCTACCCCTCAGTATTATTCTGGATACTCAGGTAGATACTTCACTGAAGTATTTTATTGTCAAGAGAATCATGTAGACAGCCGTACGTATCGTTGTCAAATAAACTATAAATTCCATCGACAACAAATCATAGACAGGCAGTTCTGATTTCGAAAGTTAATTATCTTAAATGTTTTAACATTGGACATTAACCAAATCTCCCCCAGTTCCTGTATCATGTCTGCAAAGTCTCTCAACTTCTTCAATGTCATCATTTGGGGCTCCCTGTAAGAGTGATCGCTACACTGTATGCATTACGTTGTATACTTGTAGCTACAGTAAAATAGCCACCCGTTCTACATTTCCCATCTGCCTTGCAATCCAAATTAATTAGCAATGCAAATCATGCCGATTCTGTATTGAACAGAACAAATATTGTAATTGTGTCACCGACAGTTTGATGCAAATACCTGGAAATGAGCATGATTCTTTTCCACTTTAATTAATAACCTGTGAAATCGCAGTCAACAAAAGGCATACAAATGTATAAGCACAACAAGTAGCTAAGCATAATACGGGTCACTGGTGGTTAGGCATAAATAGGCCCTAACTTATGTCTGGTTTGGTAATCAAATTGCCCCAGGGGTTCTGCTTAATTCAGATTTGAAACAAAATGTGACGATCATTTTTCTTGATGGAAGTGACATGCTGAAAGCATAAAAACCTTTGATGCAATACAAAGTAACGATGTCTGCTCATTGTGTAGCTAGATACAATCTAACTGGCACACGCAGACAAACAAGTTTATTCAAAAAATGATCTACTGATTCTCAGAATATTACATTAAATCCACTTACTGAATGTCTGGATTGTGGAAACATCATGTCAATTCCTTGTTTATTGTTTTCCTTCCCAAATACGATGAATGATGAGTATTCAAAAATGCAGCCACAAAAATATTGGCTTGTTGTTCCCCTCTTTGTCCGTATTCGCAAGCTCGAAGCTAGCCAATAATCGCACGAGTTGACCAGATCACTAGCGAACGCTAGTTATTGTCCCCAAAATTGGTGATGCAGCTGGCGTTAGCTAGCTAATCAATATCTCCTGTTTGTCCAGGTGTATATCACTCGACAGAAGTAGCCTAGCAGCTACCAGCTGGAATCTCGTTTTCGTTGGTGATGAAATACAAACCTCAACCATTTGAATGGTCCTTTCTTAATTCTTCAAAGGCTGTCGCTCAAAATGATTAATCGCTGTTGCTAACGTCAGTTTTCAGGTAACTTAACTAGTACACTAGCTAGCTAAATATAATATGCATATAACTACAAATGTTATGGATAACGCTAGGTCTTTTCGTGGTTTCTTTTGTTCGGTCTTCTTTCACCGTGTTTTCGCCAACGCAACAAAGCCAGCTAAAGCTATATGTCCGCGAACACACAACGCTTCAGAGGGAAAACTGCTCGAATTCGCAAAAATAACAAAATGGACCTCCGTATTCGCTTAAATTGAATTCCTCCCGTTTATTAATAACTAGTGCTGGTAAACAAACAGTTGGCGCAAACAACTACTCAAGCTTAAATCATTACATTAACAAATCTTATAGTAAACTTTAAAGTATACACTTGCTCAGCGTCTGTCAAATCTGTCCCTAGCCGAAATCCGAATTTGTGGCGGAGGCTGAAGTCGACATTCCATTCCTAAGGCAAGTTGCGACGTTACAAAACGCCCCACAAAGATATCCACCGTACAGAACAAATCATATTCTATGCCAATTGGAATAGAACGCAGTGGGTGTTAAAGAAAATGTATTTCTATCTGAAACGTTCTACGTTGCACTTCTAAACATGCCCCAAACGTCATCCCAGAAATGTAATGGCTAAAGAACTAGCGCCCCCCGTGGAAGGGAACACCAAAATTCCACCTTGAATGAGTACACTAGCTGCATTTAATTTGTTTTCTATTGTTTCCCACTGGTATCAACAACAAATGTCAACCACATAAAATGTTTGTCTTCTGGATGCTTTTTTTGTTTAAATCATAAAGCAGCATAGGCTATATTTCAAAATCTAATTGTTCAGAAATTAGTTCATAATATAGACAGATAACACCAGCACAGAGTATAGGAACACATTTTATTCCAATTTAAAACAGATACTTTTTCTTTAAAGGAGAAGGCTATGAAAATCATTTTCATGTTTGAATGAGGTTCAGGCAACAGTGGTTGAAATGAAACATACAAAAGAGAAATATGGCTAAAATACTGTAAATCAATACCCTTTAGGTCCCTTTTCTGGAGGGCTTTGCATTAATACAGTCCCCCTTTCCCCACCCAAACCAACACATGCAATTAAAATGTGATTTCTTTAAAAACAGCAGTTTATCATTAAATACAGAATAAAATTCACCTTTTTCATTTTCATTTATTTATTCATTCATCTTAATCACATACTTAGTGTTTATTTGTTTTAAAAAGTGGACCATGAAATATATAGGTCCTTATTATGATTTTTCACAACATTGGCACTTGTTAAGAGTCTGGCTCTACAAAGAAAGGGGATTGGCACATTCATTATTGTACATCATTTACATTTGGTATACTTAAGAAAAAAATACGTTACTTTCAATTCATACACCACTACACAAAGTTTATTTAACCTCTTATTTAAAAATCTATCATATTAAGTGCTCCTAAATACAAGAGTTCAGGTAATGCATCAGCCTTACAAAAGAAACAAAAAGATGCAATGATAGCTTTTAGCATTTCTAGGCATCCATCACATCAGTATGGATCTCAAGAAAAAGCATTAACCATCAAGTGTATACACATCTCATAGTACCAACAAAACGTGCTTGAATGAACATGTAAGTTGCATGAATGCAGGAAGTCCCATTGCTGCAGCGCAGGTTCAGTGCATTGACCCGGGAGAAAGAAAGGATTGAAGATCAAGTAAGAGGAGACAACAGCTGATATTCTAAAAAACACCATATTCATTAATTCACCGATGAATCCAACTGCTACAGTATATTACCCCTTCGGTACCTTCACTTGGCAAAGCATTACAATAAATAAAGTTTAACAGGCTTATTTCAAAATGAACTGTATGGAAAAATGGTGGCAACTGTTTGTATATACTGTAGTGCTAGTCAGTCTATGGCATGGACTTGCCTCTAGTAGTGTATTCCTTCCTCAATACCCACTGTGCTGGTTTTAGTGATGACAGTACTTCTTCCGTGTTCTCCTACTAGTTATTGTGATGCTCAATTAGTGTGCTGTAGAGGGTGCACATAGCTACATACACACTGTCCATAGTCCACATGTGGAGAAAACCAATGTACTTGGTTTAAACTGACACTGACTGTATGCCCAGAAAACCCATGGTAGCATTCTCATATCTGCCAACAGCAGGGAGGGAGGCCGGCCTACGCCAGACATTTGTACAGTGTTTTTTGGAGCGAAGCAACCACACAGCACATCATACACCTCAAAACCACTGGATCACAAACGGATGCAGATACCTACAGCAAAGAGAGCAAAAGGTGTACAATGTAACTAAATTAATGCAAAACCACTGGGGGGTTACAAGCATGAAGAGAGCCCAGCATGAGTGTCATGTGTAGAACTAAACCCTACTCTACCTAAGCAAGTAAACCACAGGTCAAAGGGGATGGAGTGTGCTTCTTGAGGTAACAGAGCAGCACAGAAGCAGTAACCACTCTAAAACAAGCTGCCTTGTTGGTGGTGATCTGAAGTACCACTGGCAACATCTCAGTCCAGCCTGCCCTGGCAAGAGACCTTCGTACTCCTGAGAGAGAAATGAAAACTTGCCAACAAGCTCAACAAGTTAACCAAAAACATCCGTTCAGACATATGCAATTAAGACAAAAAGTCTGTTCAAATTTCAAATTTAGTTGAAAGCCTCATCTGCAGTTGCACAGGAAGCATTCATATTTCTGCTTCTTATGTACAGTTCACAAATAATGTGGTATATAAAGTATTAGGTGGGGGACCATTAACAAAGGAAGGCCTTCAAATACAAGTTGTGCAACACCAAACATCCCTGACAACTCGCAAGCTGGCTTCACGACGAGGCCACATCCACCGTGGGTTAGCCAAATGACAAGGCATTACAAAATGTCCAACATGTTTCAACATTTTTAAAACACTGTGGCACATAATTAAACTAAGTCCAAAAAAAGGTAATACTTTTCCACCTTCAGTGAAAGCAACATTTATAGATATTTCCATGAATTGAAAAAAACATTTAACAACTGGTGTAGAGACAATGTAGAGGAAAGGTAAAAGTTGGACCTTTCAGCCAGGCTAGTATACAGTGGACATTAGTTAAGGGGGACTGAAGAGTATACCCAAGCCAACATTATGGGCAAAACATTCTTAGGTTGCAATTCAATGTAATTGTAAACACACAGCAAGATCTTAAACGGAGCACAAACTTCACTTTGCAGGGTAAGTGCTTGCCATGTACAGTAGAATGTGAAAAATATTTGGGCACCCTGCACTCAATTTGGCCATTATTTTTGGCACCAAAAATACAAGATATGAAAAACAAGTCTGTCATCATGATAACTCTATAAAGTGTTAAGTTTCACCTAACCACTCTCACCCTACGCTCTCTGGAGTGCAAATAGCACTGTGGCAATCATATGTCTTCCAGTCATGGTCTTTCTTAGTATATAAATGTCAAGCATAGAAACATGACTAGTAGGGCACATAAAACACAAACCATCCACAACAATGGACTAAAGCCAAGCTGAAGACATAAATGGCAGGTGGGAACGGAAGAGCACAATAAAGATTGGCTGAGGCAGGCAGCTATGCGATCCCCTTGTGGTTTTACTAGGCTCTGCTCGGGCCCAAACGGGCTGGTCAAAGTTTACAGGCAAATAGCCAGCAGAATTCATCCTCCAATGATCACCAACTGGCATCCCTGGACAGTTTGCACTCAACCTGTGGCAATAGCCTTCCCCTTGGCATCAACACACCCCAACACTGGCTCCCTGATTCATAACACCCACTTTAATTGCACCTATTGCTCTATATCACCCATAGAGTCCTTTAATTCTCTGTCAACTTTGCTAGTAGTAGCCCTTATAATGAAAAGTTATGAAAACTCACCTGAATTACGTTGAAGACAAAATAGCAATCTATCGACATATTGTTAGCTATGGAATCTTAACTATTAAGCAAAAGACAAGATATTGGATTAAAAACCAATACCAAACTAAAATCTTAAATTTCAAAAATGCAAGCACAGACCAGTTAAATTCAACCACTGACGAGTTTCCTTTTCTCTTTTTTTCCTATTTGCATAATGCACCAACCCAAAATGGAAAAGAATCTTCCCATTCTCAAGCATTTCGAAATTGAAGCAGAACATAACTGCAACTACCAAGTATGATGTCTCTAAAGAAAGATAGATCACGTGCCGATATTATTATTATTATTTTTTTTACAGCAGTATGGACCCCATCTCTCCCAGTCTCCCATCTGATGGAGACACTTCTAGATGGAAGCAGAGAGGAAGAGTCAGACAAACAACATCTAGAGCTCTGGTCCATAAATTAGACAAAAAAAAATTAAAAAAGACTTCACTTATTTATCACTACCATTTCTCATTTCTATTGGCCAAAAAGGGAAAAAATATCCAATACCTTTAACAAAGAGAAGCTGTACTGACACCGTGTGGAGGACCAACTTGTGACTTAAGTTAGCTGGCAGCACTAAAGATTTCTTTATTACAACAAACTATTGCTCCTTACTACTCCTTTATGTCATCTGCACAAGTACAGCAAGTTGTTTACCTTCATTGGAAGATAACCAAAATGTAAAAAAATTCACATAAACACAGTATCAAACAATTGTAATTAATTAGGCAATTGTCCAAAAGAAACTGTATAGTACAGCAAATATAAATTAGTTTTGCCTAAATTAGTGTACCAAACTTTTCAATGCAACTATGAGAGAAGACATGTAAATATACACATTTCGTTTCAGTCATCTCCATCACCCCATTCCCCAACAAGTTGGTTTTGTTCATCATATCCGAACAGTTTTGGGGGATACAACTGATACTGGCAACTTGATTGGATTTACAGCACACAAAACATAATACATTTGGCAAATGGTACAGCATTTTAAGGAGTAAAAATCATGACAAATTAAATATAACTAGTGCTGCAGTATATTCATATTGTTGTTTTAGTTTTAGAATGTTACAAGATGCTGCCAATTCAACAAGTGGTTCTGTGAAAAATGTAAATGATGTTTTGTCTAAGGGACGGGGGAGCAGTGGATTAAGGAGGAAACTTTAACAGTCTCCAATCATGTAGGTTACATCCTCTATTGGATAATTATGACTTTCCTCTTGGAAATGAGAAACGCTGCGGTCTTGTTCATCTTTAATTAACATCTTCATCGGGAAAGTGGTAGTACCAATAGTCAAACTCACCTAAAATAATTCTTAATATACACAGATCAATTTACTTCATCTCTCCCACCCTTGCTCTGTCTATGTGTGAGCATCCACTTGATTGTAACACACACCCACACACTTTTTACATTCAACAGTGCAAGGTGACTTCTAGCCTAGTGTGAGGTTAGGAAAAAACACACCTCAAAGACCATGTAGAGTTGAGCTTCCCCCCCGCACCTGTTCCAACAATATTCTATGCAGTTACCCACAACCCCCTGCAGACTGGTGGGTGCCCAGCCTCCCCATCCCGCAGACAGACCCTGCTGACTGTGAAGGGGGGGCACTGGCTTTTTCCTGCTTTTCTACACCTCAGCTCACCTCTCCTTCCTTTAAATCACACCAGCACCCAAGCCACCAAATCAAACAGACTTCTACCTACCTCCAAGCCCCCCTCCTTTAACAGGGGTGACCCAGAGACGCAAGCCACACCAGGTGACAAATGAGAGCTGTCAACCACCAAGTCAAGTCAGAGCAGCCTCCGAGTATGTATGTATGTATGTATGTATGTATGTATGTATGTATGTATGTATGTATGTATGTATGTATGTATGTATGTATGTATGTATGTATGTATGTATGTGTGTATGTGTGTATGTGTGTGTGAGTGTGTGACATTAGGAGGGACGCAGGCTGCAGTGGGCAGGGAAGAGAGGAGTGGGGGGAATGACTGGAGCTGGAAAAACACATCCAATTAAACCATAGATAAGGAGCAGGAGGATGTTGGGACCAGGGGTGAATAGAACCTGGAATATATTACGCATGTGTGACCGAGTGTGTGTAAATGCATGTTGGTGAATGTGTCTGCATGTGTGTGTTAGTGCAGGTGTGTGTGTACGGTTTCATTTGTTGGGGTGTGTGTATAGATGTGTACTCTGTGCTGTGTGTGGGCTGCCGGTTTCTCTCAATTTCTCTCGCTCACACCAAGTTGTACTCCTTCAGGTTGAGCTGCAGGATGGTGTCTTTGACGGCAGCGAACACAAAGCGGATGTTCTCTGTGTCCGTGGCGCAGGTGAAGTGGGAGTAGATTATCTTGTCACTGTCAGGGTTCAGGTCCACAAACATCTTTAGGATAAACTCCCGGCCCGCCTGAGCGTCTCTCTGGGGCCCTAGGGGCACACACACACACACACACACACACACACACACACACACACACACACACACACACACACACACACACACACATTATCCCAAAGCTACAGGCAACAGGACACATCACTGTGTACCTGTGCTACCAACGAACACACAACATTTCAAATTGAAAGGATGACATGTTACATGATCTCAAAAGGTAAGTGATTTAAATCCTGAATGGTGTGAATTTGTATTACATTTCAGTTCATTGTCTAGCCACACGGTGTCACTAAATACTAACAAAAATACATTCAGGTCTGTTCAAGCCACCTATAGTTTGAAATGAATAATGTTCCAATAATAAATCAATAATATGCATTATATTTGATAATTTTCCTCAGTAGCTGCCATGGTACTGGACATGGCCACATTAGCCAGTGCAGAGAGGTGCTAGGATAAAGGTAAAGAGTCGTTTACCATCAAACTCGGGGAAGTAGTCGACCAGATGGGAGTAAGTGATCTTCTCCTCCAAGAGGTCCTTCTTGTTGAGGAACAGGATGACGGAGGAGTTCTGGAACCAGGGATATGTGATGATGGTCCGGAACAGAGCCTTGCTCTCCTCCATCCGATTCTGACAGAGAAAGAGGGAGGTAGAGCGATAGGGACAGAAAGGAGAAAGGAAAGGATGGTCAGAACTCGCTTGGTTCCTTTATTTGATCTATATAAGCTATGCACAAAGTAGTCTATTTTGCATAGATAACAAAATATAATCACAGCGACTGTTCAAACAATAAACCAAAGAACTTTGAGGCCTTCAAGTCCACCCAAAAGGTGTTTTGTTTAGAAGTAATATCTACGTGATTCCAGGCTATTTTGAAACGGTAAAAACAGCTGCTAGCAATGTGCTTTTTCTCCGTGAGCAAACATGATAAATGTTATATTTTTGCTGATATGGGAGCGAATATATTCAGGCAGTATATCAAAACTGGAAAAATGTTGTAGGTTGCACTGGCAAGTAGAAGACTATTTGCCAGGGTATATTATTTCATTATAAATCTGATTATTTCACATGGTGGAGATGTGAGAAGCTAAAATGCTAGCTTGCTTGCAGTTTTTAGCAAGCTGCTAGCAGAGTAGCCTACAGCCAAATGGCAGGCACAAAATGAGGTAATGTAAAACAAACCTAAACTTTTATTACATGTAGCTATTATTCAAATATGCAATTGGTTTTCTTGCTTTGAAATTAGCCAACAGTGGTGATGTTTTCAGCGTGATTATTAGGTAAATGAAAAACAAACATATGTTTTCATTATTCTATGTCATGCAAAAACATTTGAAAATATGCTAATTAGTGTTAACATTTTGTTCTGTTCAATTATCTAAAATCAACCAATGTATTTCTTTCAATTCATCTATTGGGCCAAAAAACTTGACAGTAAATGTTACTTTTCCTATGAAGAAACAACCCCTTCTCTACTAGAGCAAACCCATATATTTGGTGGCAGGTAGCCTAGTGGTTAGAGCGTTGAGCCAGTAACCGAAAGGTTGCTAGATTGAATCCCCGAGCTGACAAGGTAAAAATCTGTTGTCATGCCCCGGAACAAGGCAGTTAACCCACTGTTCCCCGGTAGGCCGTCATTGTAAATAAGAATTTGTTCTTAACTGACTTGCCTAGTTAAATAATAAAAACTTTGGTCATTCATGAGCTCATATTAAGATACTGCTATTAAATCAAGCAGTACTAACAAAATAGTGAATCTAGCCCAAAAAATAAAATAATAATCTGGCTTGAAAACACATGGCCAATTGCTACTGCATACAACTCAATTCAGTGTAATTTTAAATGCCTGACTGCACTTGATAAAAACAATGAAATTGTCTAGTGAAACAATCATACGGCTTTCAAAATATTATTGTACCCTAGAGACCAATTCACAAAGACTCCCATGGCATTTATAGGAAATAAAGGTGGGGCAGTGATGAGATGTATTACTCTCATCCTCCAAATAAGTTCACCAATTTTTGCGGGAGGATCAATAAATATGTAGTTGAAAAATATAATGGGTGGAGTAATGCGCATGTTAGGGTTAACTTTGCTCTTGTGAGTTTGCTGTGGTCTGCGTTAAGTCTATGTGAGAGCAGATCTTTGGCATTATATAATCCCATTCTCCATGCAGAGGCACCCATCCTGTCTGTGTGTAAGGAGGGCCTGCTCTGCTGCTCCTGTGACATGATGTTTACTGTCAGATCAGGTAGATCCAGTAGCGTAGATCCAGTAGTGAGAGCAGTGCAGGAGGATGTGGATGTCTCTACCCTCCCAAATACTCCGCCTGGCAACGTGGTGCAGTGCTGTATGAAACACTCTCTGTCATATGACCCATCAGACAGTTTGTTGTTCTAAACCAGCTCTCTCCGATGACTAAACAGCCTGATCATATTATCCTCATTTCATCTGGAGCTGCAGTCAAAGGGACTGTAAATAAGAGACTAATGACAGTGTGCCTGGTGTGTGTGCGTGTGTTCAATCTCACCTCGTTGTCAGACTCCACCAGAACCTGGTCATACTCGCTGAGGGCAACCAGGAACATGATGGATGTGACGTTCTCAAAGCAGTGGATCCACTTCCTCCTCTCTGACCTCTGACCCCCTACATCCACCATCCTGATTGGACAGGACCAGGATGGAGAGATGAATATAGGAGAGAGGTTTTCAAAATTAGGCTAAATTCAGACATTGATGGCAAGTTAAAAAGGGGTTTTATTGTGGTAACTAGGGTATCCAACTAAATCATTTGGTGAAACTTAAACATTTAAGGTTAGTCTCGTTATCCCCTTTTAGGATGCATAATGCCCAAAATCTAGCAATGAATACGGCTAACTGTCAAACAAAGCAAAAATATAATGGATATCAAGGAATTAAAATGATTGTTACATTGGGAAATTACTGCATTTTAGTTACAATTGAGAACAGCACTTATAATGCAATAAGATGTATACCCTTCTGGTCTGCTTTTAAAATACATCAGTGCAAAGAAGCACTCAAACACACTGTTTTTACCATCATATACAACTATTTGGAAAACATGATTATGTGGACATTATGTTCCTTTCTGGTCAGGATTGTAAGTTAGGCAGTTATATGTTAACGTATGAGAATTAAACATTGCATACTGTACATGCGACATGCATTATCCTATCAATAACTTAAATTGATAACAATTAAGTTTGATAACTTATTATGCACTAATGCAACATGCAGTACAGTAAATCAAAGAAGGTGCAAGGACAGGTTAAACGACCCAAGATGAACCAAAAAGAAAAGAGAAAAGGTGTGCACTGTGCAGAGCCACATCCCAGCCCATTCCCAGCTAAGTGGATGCAGGTGTGCCAGAGAGGCCAGATCGGGACGGCATTAGCCCGCTTGGAAGCAGCATCCAAGTCAGCCAGTGACTTCAGATTCAGAGCACAAGCCCAGCAGCAGTGTGGGGAGGTAGGCCAGTGCAAAAAGGAGAGAGGAAAGGGGGATTAGAGGGGGAAAAGGGAAGGATATAGAGGGGGAGAAGGGAAGGATACAGAGGGGGAAGGAAAGAATACAGGGAGAGGGGAAGAATGGGAGAGCAGAGGGAACCTCCATCACAGATCAAGCAGGGGTACTGAGTGGAGGCAAGGATTTGGGAATACCGCTACAGTTGTTTTCAAAACATTATTTTCATGGATTTCATAGAATTTTGCATTCATAGATGATGGATCAGGTTAGCCATCATGCAACTCAGAAATCCTTCTATTTTCCAACAGTGGTTTAGTTGATGGGAGATATCTATTAGTCTATATCCATGTTATCAAAGGAGGATCAGGGTTTCTTTCCTAGCCTAGTGAGCAGCAGCTACCTCTGTCCGTCCCTGGCTGGCTCTTCCGCAAAGTGAGAAGGGGAGGCGTTGATAAATGGGGTCCTCTAGGATGCCTGCCTAAAATAAAAGCTCCTTCGCATCAGCCGACCTCCTTTCCTGTAGCAGTGATGGGTGACCTACTTAGAAGGATAGGCTCTCCTATGGAGGATGAGCCCAGAGAAATCATGACATTCTCAACCACTTCAAAAAGGCAATTAAGAGAGGGAAGCGCCACGGCCGAAAGCAGCAGACATGCATGTTTACTTTGTCCTCATGAAATCCTGCCTTGTGCAGCTGCTGCGAGTACAACCCGGGCTGGGCTGCACCAGACCCCATCACTCTAACACACATTGGGTTGGGGTGGAGAGGGGGGGGCTCCTTGCATCACAAGTCTCTCCCTATCTGACTAGCCAAATATTCTCATTGAGATTTAAATGCGGATCGTCTGGATTTGCTTCAATCCTAAGGAATATCTCTGTAATATATTATTATATATGCTACATGTCCTTAAACACTGCTGTAGTGATTCACAGCCTATCCATCCAATATCAGTAGAGTGAAGCGATGGAGAGATCCTCGAGTCCAACCTCATTGTGAGCCTGGGAGTTATTTCTAGCGCTGCCGCGCGTAGGAGGGGCTGACATGCTGGCTTCCTATCGATTTGCACTCTTTTGTAATCGCTCGTTCGCTGGTTTCATCTCCTCATGATTATCCTCTTGGAGGAGGAGGGGGCTGTTCTACACCTTGGTGCCCAGTGATCAGTCTCTTCCGCCTGGCCACTTCCAGGAGGCTCCCCCTCCCTCACCTCGACTGGCTTGGCCCAGACGACACTAACAGGCAGCATGCCTGGTTACATCATGACGACACCAGACTGGTTACAGTCGTGGAGTACACGGTTTCTCAACATCCCTGTTATGATGACTAAATCTTCAGATGACTAGCTGATATTTAGCTCATCATTCTACTCCATCCAGTATTGTACCATGCAAAGCAAGGGGCTGAAGTGTTGTTCAGTGTTCATCTCGAGGATTACATAGCGATAATTAAGACTTGATGGGCCTGAGACAATTATGATGGGTGGGTAAAAACTGGAGATCAAACAACAATGAGGAATAAAATTAAGCAGCAGGTGAATCAGTGATATTCATTGTTCCTGTTGATCTTGTGAGGGAGAAAATGATCAATGTTCTCTGATGTTATCGCACAGTCAACATGAATATTGAAACAATGATTTATTTCAGAGGAAATACAAAACACTGGGAAGGGAGTAAAAGTGTGAATGTCTTTCTACCTGAAAATGATGCTTTGCAAGTCGAAAGGGTATTCAATGATCCCTGTGGTGGGGATGCGAACCCTAAGCACATCTTGTTGGGTTGGTAGAAAGTTGGGTTCAGCAATACGATCCAGATCGCTTAGATAGCTAGAGACCGGGAGAGAGAGAGACAGGAACGACAAAGAGAGACAGAGATAGAGAGTGAAGCATTACAGCAGATACCCCCCTCCAAAGCAAGTGGACCAGTCAGTCCCAAACAGGAGAACCCATTCCTGAGAGCTCTGGGGGGTGACCCTTCACCTGCCACCTCTACCACCTACTAATCCCCCCAATCATCTCCCAGAAAGTGAGTACAGTACCTGATAGCAGCTTTCAGAGACTCTGTTAAACCTTGCATTTGTTTTGCTTTTCCCAAAACTTTTCCCATAAAACCTTCATTATATTGGGTTCAAATTGAGGCAGTCCGCAAGTTCAATAAGATCTGGACTAAATACCCCTTTTCCTTTTTTGGTTATAGTTAGGAGTAGTGATTTGGCCTCAGACAGACTCAGAGCTGCTGATAGGAAGGAGTCTCAGAGAGCACGCTACCAGGACCCAGGGCTGTGCGGCCAGCAGCAGTGGGGGTGAGGTGGAGCTAGAATAGTGGCGGAGGTATAGGCAGCACTTCACACCAGTACCTGAAGATTACATTCTCCAGGTCAAAAGGGTACTCAATGATGCCAGTAGTGGGCACTCGAACCCGCAGCACATCCTGCTGAGTGGGCACGTACCCCTTGGTCGCTATTCGCTCTAAATCTCTAAAGTAACTGTAGAATGAAGGTGGACACATGACACGTGTGCCTGACGCTGCACAATCACCTGCACACATGCATGCAGACAAAAACCAGGTATACACACACCCTCACTCTTTCTCATGGAAACAGAAATACATACAGATAATCACATACATTGCACCCCTTGACTTTTTCCACATTTTGTTGTGTTACAGCCTGAATTTGGAAATTGATTTAATTAAGATATGTAGTCACTGGCCTACACACACACAACACCATAATGTCAAAGTGGAATTATGTTTTTCAATTTTTACAAATGAATTAAAAATGAAAAGCTGAAATGTCTTAAGTCAATAAGTCTTCAGTCCCTTATGGCAAGCCTAAATAAGTTCAGCAGTAGAAAGTTGCTTAACAAGTAAAATAATATGTTGCAGGAACTCACTCTGTGTGCAATAACAGCGTTTAACATTATTTTTTTAATAACTACCTCACCTCTGTACGCCACACATACAGATAATTGTAAGGTCCCTCAGTTGAGCAGTAATTTCAAACACAGATTCAACCACAAAGACCAGGGAGGTTTTCGAATGCCTCACAAAGGGCACCTATTGGTAGATGGGTAAAAAAAAAAAAACAGACATTCAATATCCCTTTGAGCATGGTGAAGTTATTAATTACACTTTGGATGGTGTATCAATAGACCCAGTCACTACAAGAATACAGACATCCTTCCTAACTCAGTTGCCGGAGAGGAAGGAAACTGTTCAGAGATGTCACCTCGAGGCCAATAGTGACTTTAAAACAGACAGAGTTTAATGGCTGTGATAGGAGAAACCTGAGTATTGATCAACATTGTGGTTACTCCACAATACTAACCTAAAATGTCAAGAGTGAAAAGAAGGCCTGTACAGAATACAAATATTCCAAAACATGCATCCTGTTTGCAACAAGGCACTAAAGTAATACTGCAAAAAAATGTGGCAAAGCAATTAACTTTTTGTCCTGAATACAAAGTGTTATGTTTGGAGAAAATCCAATACAACACATTACTGAGTACCACTCTTCATATTTTCAAGCATAGTGGTGGCTGCATCATGTTATGGGTATACTTGTAATCGTTAAGGACTGGGGAATTTTCAGGATAGAAAATAAACAAATGGAGCTTAGCACAGGCAAAGTCCTAGAAGAAAACCTGGTTCAGTCTGCTTTCCACCAGACACTGGAAGATGAATTTACCTTTCAGCAGGACAATAACCTAAAACATAAGGCCAAATCTACACTGGAGTTGCTTACCAAGAAGACATTGAATGTTCTTGAGTGGCCTAGTTACAGTTCTGACTTAAAATAGGCATGAAAATCTGTGGCAAGACTTGAAAATGGCTGTCTAGCCATGATCAACAGCAAACTTGACAGAAGAATAAAAAAAAGTATGTGCAAATATTGTATAATCCAGGTGTTAAGAGGCTTACCCAGAAAGACTCACTGCTGTCATCGCTGCCAAAGGTGATTCTAACAGGTATTGACTCAGGGGTGTGAATACTTACGTAAATTAGATATTTCTGTACTTAAATGTTCAATACATTTGCTAACATTTCTAAAAGCATGTTTTCACTTTGTCATTATGGGGTATTGTGTGGTGAAAAACAATTATGGCACTGTACATTAATATATTACAGCTGTATCCTGTTACTCCTCACAAAGTAACGGTAGGCAGTATCCGTTTGTAACAATTATCACTAACCCTGTTAGGGGGCCTGAATCACAATAGCTCAAGTCTTTAGGGCCAAGTAACATAACATCCTAAAATGGTCCATGTGGACATTTGGGTTCATTTTTACAGTCCTGATAACCTTATCAGTCATAAAAATACAGAGTAGCCTAATCACTACATTGATTCTGAGTCATATTACAACAAAGTGTTTTGTCCCTGGAAAGCTATAAGCATTAGTCATGGTGACAAAGTGCTTACTCTGCATTTTAGGGTTGAACAAATTCAGACCTATAATTCTACATAACAAACATGAAATTCAGGTCTCGTTAGGTTAGTTCAAATAGAACTAAGGTGGAGCAGGATGAGAAACGTTGCCGTCTGTTCTTCCTCTTTCCATCGCTCAGTTTTTTTCCTCTTTCTTTTGGTCTCTTTAAATCTCTTTCACTTTCTCCTGCGAAACACTATTTAATAGAGTCAGGGAGAGACGATATTCACTATTATGGTAACTCATTCTCTTCAATTTAAAAATCTCAATCTCTCTCATTCTAACACTTTCAATCTCTAACCACTGTAGCTATTGTGTGTGTATGCCAGAAATAGACTTACTATTTGGTTGAGTCCGAGAGCTGATATTCGCGTCTGCGGTCGTAGGCCTCCTGGATGCCAGGGTCTGTCCAAAGCATCTTTATTGCACTGATGTAGGGCTGTTCGAAGGAACACACCTTCTCCACGTCCACTTCTCGCACGAGCAGCGCGTTGGACTGGGGGGAGGAAGAGGACACCAGATAGGGGAAACAGTTGGAAAAGAGTAAAAGGTTGGACAGCGTCACTCACACTCACTGTAACAGTGCTCCAGGATTATTTAGACATTTCTGCATTCTGATCAAAGTTAAAATCAGAACATGTTAGGTCATTTGTACAGACTATTATCGATAGATTTAGGCCTAAAGACAGACTACTGTCTTGCCATTGATACATCCAGGCCTCTCCTCGGCAGTGACTTAGTGTCTGTACCTGGACAGAGCAGATTGGAGTAGCTGTAGCAGTCCATTATGTTTTATGGCATGGTTTACAGCCACTTTTATGGTCTATTTGAATACAGTTTGCATTTGATGATGCGGACATATAAAGCTGTGGCTGGACAATTCGATGCGGAGATTGCCAGCCAACAGTTGCCAGTGAGCGGTCCTATGAGTGGATGAAAATTCAGACAATGCCAGGAGAGAATTAGTCAGTAGCTGATTTTGTAGTAGTATTCCCCTCCTAGGCTATACTATGACTAGGCTATACTATGACTAGGCTATAGAAGTCCTGATGGGTGCACCTCTGGTTCACCAGTCCTAATTCAAATACATACATTTCACTTGCTATGGATATCTGCATTCAATGCCAAGTTACATGCATACAGTTGAAGTCGGAAGTTTACATACACTTAGGTTGGAGTCATTAAAACTCGTTTTTCAACCACTCCAAAAATGTCTTGTTAACAAACTATAGTTTTGGCAAGTCAGTTAGGACATCTACTTTGTGCATGACAAGTAATATTTCCAACAATTGTTTACAGACAGATTATTTCACTTATAATTCACTGTATCACAATTCCAGTGGGTCAGAAGTTTACAAACACTAAGTTGACTGTGCCTTTAAACAGCTTGGAAAATTCCAGAAAATGATGTTATGGCTTTAGAAGCTTCTGATAGGCTAATTGACATCATTTGAGTCAATTGGAGGTGTACCTGTGGATGTATTTCAAGGCCTACCTTCAAACTCAGCGCCTCTGCTTGTCATCATGGGAAAATCAAAAGAAATCTGCCAAGACTGGCCACTAACCATTTGCTGCTCCTATTAGTGATCCCTAATGTAGCCTCTAGATATATATAATGAAATACATTGACCAATATGGTCATTGTCCAATGAGTGGACCCCAATCCCCACCCCCTCTCCCTAACCCCCAGTCAGACTCACCTTGTTCTGTTCATACTTGTACTGGATCTTGAGGGTCTCGGAGGCCCGGATCATGGACTGCATGGAGGTGAAGATGTTCTGATACACCAGCTTGGTGAAGCCTCTTTTGTCCTCGTCAGTGTAGCCCGTCCCATGGATGATGCGCATCTGTTTGATGAATGTGCTCTTGCCACTCTCGCCAGTGCCTGAGTAGACAGACAGGACAATGGACAGATTAGAGCAGGGGCTCCCAAATGGATTCAGTTTGAGAGTGTAGTCCACTATCCAAGACACTGCGGTACTCTTTTATCCACAGAGAAATATGTTGTATCCCTCACAGCGCAGATACAGGCTCCCTATGTTTAAGATCGAATCCATAGCTGTGAAACTGCCATGTCCATTTGCAAAATTACAAGGAAGTTAGTTGAAATAACAAACACGTTTTTTCCCCTCGGACATCATTGCACATGCAGTTGAACAGCAGGGTATGTCCGATTATTATAATTTTTTACCATGAATGATGGATGCTCCTTTACTCTTTTTATGAACGAAACAAAAACATTAAAGGCTCCTAGGCAAGTGGCAGTTTCACCTAATGTGGATTCCTGCTTTAGGGCGATTCCACGCCTGGATAGCCCAAAAATATTTTTGTTATCTCAGATTGAAGTAAAATTAGCAGAGCCCACTCTGGAAATGTGATATAACTGTAGAGTTTATTCTTTAAAACAACACAGTAGGTCTTAAAATAAATAAACAAAATAAAAAGGGTACATTTGAGATATTTAATGTTTAGTAAGTTAACTTGATATTTTCTTTATATTGACATATTCCATATGTAAACATTATAAGAGTATAAGGACACCAATATATTTTCTGTATCATGTACGGTTCACAGATCATAGGGTCTTTCAGGAGGCATGTATAGGTCTAAAAGGTGGGCACTTTAAAATGGCCACTTTCATCATGATTTTCCCCAAAATTGCTTGTGATACAAATGTAAAAAGCATGTCAAATAAGCTTCATCCCTATTCTGACGTTTTTATGTGAGAATTGCCAAAACAATGACCCCAAAAATATTTTCTAGCTATCCTGTCTACACATTGCTGGACATATTGTATTTTAGTATATTTATTGTACATTTGTACATTGTTTCTACTATGTTCTGCAAAATTAATGCCCCCCTGGGGAAAATAAAGACTTTACATAGACGATTAGTGGGCACACTAACACAGACACACACTCACAGGTGAAACTTCTGCCCTGGCAACCCAGTTTCCTTTCTACCAAGAGACCTAAAGCTTAGCACATAATGCTACAAGTGTAACACGCTACAGGTGCATAATGCTACAAGTGCTTGAAGAGATTTGTGCAGAGAAACAGCCTCAGGTGGCCTATACTGTGTGCAGACATTCCCGATGCCCACACATACTACTACAGACCTGAGACTAAATGAATCAGGCACCATAGAATAGCAGCGCTCATCATGGAGAGTGAAGGAAGTTGTGAAAGACTGTCCCAGTGCAGGTCCCAAACCTTTTGTATATTTATATAGACATTTCTAACGGTTGTGTCCAACAATGGTAAATTTGAGAATGTTGAGTCTACACATAAAATAGCAAGTGTAAAGAACGTTTAAGTATTAGAGCACTACCCCGCCCGCTGTCTTTCCAAGATAATTCGTAAAAATCCAAATAACTTCAGATCTTCATTGTAAAGGGTTTAAACACTGTTTCCCATGCTTGTTCAATGAACCATAAACAATTAATGAACATGCACCTGTGGAAAGGTTGTTAAGACACTAACAGCTTACAGACAGTAGGCAATTAAGGTCACAGTTATGAAAACTTAGGACACGAAAGAGGCCTTTCTACTGACTCTGAAAAACACCAAAAGAAAGATGCCCAGGCTCTCTGCTCATCTGCGTGAACGTGCATTAGGCATGCTGCAAACCTACAGTCGCTGGACCAGACAGGACTGTCAAAAAATGCTCTTCACTGACGAGTCGCGGTTTTGTCTCACCAGGGGTGATGGTCGGATTCGCGTTTATCGACGAAGGAATGAGCATTACACCGAGGCCTGTACTCTGGAGCGGGATCGATTTTGAGATGGAAGGTCCGTCAAGGTCTGGGGCGGTGTGTCACAGCATCATCGGACTGAGCTTGTTGTCATTGCAGGCAATCTCAACACTGTGCGTTACAGGGAAGACATCCTCCTCCCTCATGTGGTACCCTTCCTGCAGGCTCAACCTGACATGACCCTCTGGCATGACAATGCTGCCAGCCATACTGCTCGTTCTGTGCGTGATTTCCTGCAAGACAGGAATGTCAGTGTTCTGCCATGGCCAACGAAGAGCCCGGACCTCAATCCCATCGAGCACGTCTGGGACCTGTTGGATTGGAGGGTGAGGGCTAGGGCCATTCCCCCCAGAAATGTCCGGGAACTTGCAGGTGCCTTGGTGGGAGAGTGGGGTAACATCTCACAGCAAGAACTGGCAAATCTGGTGCAGTCCATGAGGATGAGATGCACTGCAGTACTTAATGCAGCTGGTGGCCACACCAGATACTGACTGTTACTTTTGAGCCCCCCTTTGTTCAGGGACACATTATTAAATTACTGTTAGTCACGTCTGTGAAACTTGTTCAGTTTATGACTCAGTTGTTGAATCTTATGTTCATACAAATATTTACACGTTAAGTTTTCTGAAAATAAATGCAGTTGACAGTGAGAGGACGTTTCTTTCTTTGCTGAGTTTATATGCACTGTACAGCCTTACCTATGGCTTGTGCATTGATGAAACTGGGTATCAGCATACTCATTGACACCCACAGAAAACAATTCTCAAAAGTTTACACAAATATTAACATTAGCTCCTATTGCAGGACTGATGACTGTGGAAAATAACCTTCCCAGTCAGTCTATTGTCCATATTGGATATTAATATTGCACTCTTACCTATGAAATGGGGTATCAGCCTACTCAGTGGCACCGACAAAACACAACTCAAATATTACACTGAACAAAAATAAGCACAACACGCAATAATTTAAAAGATTTTACTGAGTAATAGTTCATAAAAGGAAATCAGTCAAATAAAATAAATTCATCATCGTTTTTACAACTGGCAATACTGATCTGCTTCTGTTGGTCACGTTTTAAAAAAGTAGGGGCGTGGATCAGAAAATCAGTCGGCATCTACCTTTGCATTGACTTGATCAGGCTGTTGATTGTGGCCTGTGGAATGTTGTCCCACTCTTCAATGGCTGTGCGAAGTTGCTATATATTGGCGGGAACTGGAACACGTCGATCAAGAGCATCCCAAACATGCTCAATGGGTGACATGTCTGTTGAGTATGCAGGCCATGAAAGAACTGGGACATTTTTCAGCTTCCAGGAATTGTGTACAGATCCTTACGACATGCGGCCGTGCATTATCATGCTAAAACATGAGGTGAAGGCGGTGGAAGAATTGCACGACAATGGGTCCCAGGATCTCGTCACGATATCTCTGCATTCAAATTTCCATTGATAAAATGCAATTGTGTTCCTTGTTCGTAGCTTATGCATGCCCATACCATAACCCCACCATGGGGCACTCTGTTTACAATGTTGACATCACCAAACCACTCATCCACATGACACCATACACGCTGTCTGCCATCTGCCCCGAACAGTTGAAACCCAGATTAATCCGTGAAGAGCACACTTCTCCAGCGTGCCAATGGACATCGAATGTGAGCATTTTCCCACCGAAGTCGGTTACGACACCAAACTGCAGTCAGGTCAAAACCCTGGTGAGGATGACAACCATGCAGATGAGCTTCCTTGAGACGGTTTCTGACAGTTTGTGCATAAATTCTTTGGTTGTGCATACTCCGTTTCATCAGCTGTCCAGGTTGCTGGTCTCAGATGATCCCACAGGTAAAGACAGACAGATATTGAAGTCCTAGGCTGGCGTATCAGCCTTACACATGGTCTGCTGTTGAGGCCGGTTCGGCTTACTGCCAAATTCTCTAAAACGACTTTCGAGGTGGCTTATGGTACAGAAATTAACATTAAATTCTCTGGCAACAGCTCTATGGAACATTACTGCAGTCAGCATGCCAATTGCATGCTCCCTCAACTTGAGATATCTGTGGCATTGTACTGTGTGCACATTTTTGAGTGACCTTTTATTGTACCCAGCAGAAGGTCCTCAGATCCTCACAGTTCTACAGCTGAACCATTAACAGCATCACAGCTTAGTAAGGCAACTGCAAGGCACCTGACCGCAAGGTGCTACAAACGTTGGTGAGTATCAGCTATCCCAGATGACAGTGTGATTATGCTCTCCTTGGTCGACGTGATTAAGACCTTTAACCTGTTTGGGATAGGGGGCAGTATTGAGAATTTTGGAAAAAATATGTGCCCATTTTTAACTGCCTCCTACACCAACTCAGAAGCTAGAATATGCATATTATTGTTCAGGTTTGGATAGAAAACACTCTGAATTTTCTAAAACTGTTTGAATGGTGTCTGTGAGTATAACAGAACTCCTATGGCAGGCAAAAACCTGACAAGGTTTCAAGCAGGAAGTACCCTGTCTGACAAGGAGTCATGCGTCTTGCATCTGTTTATTGAAAAGTAAGGATCTTAGCTGTAACGTGACAATTCCCAGGGCTCCGATAGGCTCTCAGAACCCGGGAAATACCTGAAGGTTGACGAGGCAGCCTCAGGCTGAAACACATTATCGCCTTTGGCAAGTGGCGGCTCAGAGGACCTTTGAATGAGGCGCGTGCACGATTCGCTCCTGAGGAGAAATTTTATTCGGCTGTTTAGGCTCAATGCATATTCCCGGTCAGAATATTATCACTTTTCTACGAGATAAATGGCATAAAAATTGGTTTTAAACAGCGGTTGACATGCTTCGAAGTACGGTAATGGAATATTTAGACATTTTTTGTCACGCCAATGCGCCATGCGCGAGACCATGATGTAGCATTCTGATAGTGTCTAGAACTCACGAACAAAACGTCGCTGTTTGGATATAACGATGGATTATTTGGGACCAAACCAACATTTGTTATTGAAGTAGAAGTCCTGGCAGTGTATTCTGACGAAGAACAAGCAAGGTAAGAACATTTTTCTTATAGGAAATGTGATTTTGGTGGAGGCTGACCTGGGTGGGTGTCTAAATAGCTAGCCCTGTGATGCCGGGCTATGTACTTAGATTATTGCAAAATGTGCTTCCTCCGAAAAGCTATTTTAAAATCGGACATATCGAGTGCATAGAGGAGTAATGTATCTATAATTCTTAAAATAATTGTTATGCTTTTTGTGAACGTTTATCGTGAGTAATTTAGCAAACTGTTAGTAAATTCCCCGGAAGTTTGCGGGGGTTATGCTTTTTCTGAACGTCACATGCTAATGTAAAAAGCTGTTTTTTGATATAAATATGAACTTGATTGAACAGACATGCATGTATTGTATAACACAATGTCCTAGGTGTGTCATCTGATGAAGATCATAAAAGGTTAGTGCTGCATTTAGCTGTGGTTTGGGTTTATGTGACATGATATGCTAGCTTGAAAAATGGGTGTCTGATTATTTCTGGCTGGGCACTCTGCTGACATAATCTAATGTTTTGCTTTCGTTGTAAAGCCTTTTTGAAATCGGACAGTGGGGTTAGATTAACGAGATTCTTGTCTTTAAATAGCTGTAAAATAGTCATATGTTTGAGAAATTGAAGTAATAGTATTTCTAACGATTCAAAAATCACGCCACTGGATTTCAGTGGCTGTTACGTAGGTGGGACGAGTTCGTCCCACATGCGCCAGAGAGGTTAAAGAGCTTAACATTCACAAGGACAGATGGATTACCAGGTCACATACTCGGCACATGCACTGACCAGCTGGCAAGTGTCTTCACTGACATTTTCAACCTCTCCCTGACCCAGTCTGTAATACCTACATGTTTAAAGCAGAGAACGATATTTCCTGTGCCCAAGAACACTAAGGTGACCTGTCCAAATGACTATCACCCCTCACATCTCTAACCATGAAATCCTCTGAAAGGCTGGTCATGACTCACATCAACACCATCATCCCAGAAACCCCATACCCACTCCAATTCGCATACCGCCCAAACAGATCCACAGGTGACGCAATCTCTATTGCACTCCACACTGCCCTTTTCCACTTGGACAAAAGGAACACCTACGTGAGAATGCTGTTCATTAACAGATCTGCATTCAACACCAGAGTGCCCTCCAAGCTCATCACTAAGATAAGGACTCTGGGACTAAACACTTCCCTCTGCAACTGGATCCTGGATTTCCTGACGGGACGCAGGTGAGGGTAGGCAACACAGGGAAGGCAACAACACATTCGCCACGCTGACCCTCAACAAGGGTGCCCTTAAGCAGTGCGTGCTTAGTCCGCTCCTGTACTGTTCACCTACGACTGCGTGGCTGCGAACGACTTCAACACCATGATTACATTTGCTGAAAAATTTGGCATGGGCTCTCAGATCCTCAAAAAGTTCTACAGCTGCACCATTGAGAGCATCTTGACTGGCTCCATCACTGCTTGGTACGACCGCAAGGTGCTACAGAGGGTAGCGAGGACAGTCCAGTACATCAACTGTTCTGCCTGCGGCTATGGAACCCTGACCTGTTCACCGGACGTGCTACCTGTCCCCGACCTGCTGTTCTTAACTCTCTAGAGACAGCAGGAGCGGTAGAGATACTCTCAAAGATCGGCTATGAAAAAGCCAACTGACACTTACTCTTGAGTTGCTGACTTGTTGCACCCTCGACAACTACTATGATTATTATTATTTGACCATGCTGGTCATTTATGAACATTTTAACATCTTGACCATGTTCTGTTATAATATCCACCCGCCACAGCCAGAAGAGGACTGGCCACCCCTCATAGCCTGGTTCCTCTCTAGGTTTCTTCCTAGGTTTTGGCCTTTCTAGGGAGTTTTTCCTAGCCACCGTGCTTCTTTCACATGCATTGCTTGCTGTTTGGGGTTTTAGGCTGGGTTTCTGTACAGCACATTGAGATATCAGCTGATGTACGAAGGGCTATATAAATAAATTTCATTTGATCACTCGGGCCAAGCTCCCTGCCATCCAGGACCTCTATACCAGGCCGTGTCAGAGGAAGGTCCTCAAAATTGTCAGACTTCAACCACCCATGTCATAGACTGTTCTCTCTACTACTGCCACGGCAAGCGATACCGATGCACCTAGTCAGGAACCTAAAGGACCCTGAACAGTTTCTACCCCCAAGCTATGACTGCTAAATAATTAATTAAATAGTCCGGGTAGCAATTTGGTTAACTATCTGCAGTGATTTTTGCAATAACTTTTGACTCATCACATATGTTGCTGCTACTGTTTACTATCGGCCATGTGCTGCCATCCTGTTAGAAGGTAACAGATTATTTTATTACAGTGGTTAAGATGGATTTCATTGTGTTCCATTGTGTTTATCGCCCCCTAGTGGAGCTTTCTGGTATTTAGAAAGACTGTCTTTCAGCGCAGTTATTTCTTGTCACGCTTGAGCCTCGGAAAATATTTGTTTGTAAGTTCGATTCAAGCATATTGCTAGTGATGATAATCTTATTATTGATAGAATTGCTTACTTATCAATGTTAGTTGGTTGCATTTACTCACACAAATTGCCTTGCCTTTTATGTATGCCGTGAGCTGTATTACTTTGCTCGTGTGTCATGTAAACGAATTGTAAAACATACAATACTGAAGTTTTGTTAATGTTTCTAGTGTAATATGCTTTATTGTACAGAGGTGGTTGCACATTATTAGAGTAATTAAAAGAGTTAGCCAATTACCAATTGAGTAACAATTAGTTATATGGTTTGGCATCATGCCAGATACATGGTACCTTAGCATGTGCTTTGAATTTATGCAACTTCATCTTGAAATGTATAATGTACAGCTACAGTATGTCGATGTGAATTGAATACTAAAGTATATTCTTTTCTGTATTTTGCAGTTTCACAACAAATGTTGTCAATATATTAATTCAAGAAAAGTCACGCCTTGGGAGTTTTATTGAAGACTTAGTTGTTAGCTATCCGTCTAGTTTTGCATGGGAACTCAATTCAAGGGCAGAATAGGCCACTTTATTCCTAGTTACAGTACCTTCGGAAAGAATTCAGACCCCTTGACGTTTTACACATTGTTACGTTACAGCCTTATTCTAAAACTGATTACATTGTTTTCCCCCCCCCCTCATCAATCTACACACAATAACCCATAATGACAAAGCAAAAATAGGTTATATCACATTTACATAAGTATTCAGACCCTTTACTCAGTACTTTGTTGAAGCATCTTTGGCAGCAATTACAGCATCGAGTCTTCTTGGGTATGATGCTACAAGCTTGGCACACCTGTATTTGGGGAGTTTCTCCCATTCTTCTGTGCAGATCCTCTCAAGCTCTGTCTGGTTGGATAGGGAGTGTTGCTACCCAGCTATTTTCAGGTCTCTCCAGAGATGTTTAATCAGGTTCAAGTCCAGGCTCTAGCTGGGCCACTCAAGGACATTCAGAGAGTAGTCCCTAAGTCACTCCTGCATTGTCTTGGCTGTGTGTTCAGTGTTTGAACCGCCGCCCCAGTCTAAGGTCCTGAGCACTCTGGAGCAGGTTTTCATCAAGTATCTCTCTGTACTTTGCTCTGTTCATCTTTCCCTTGATCCTGACTAGTCTCCCAGTCCCTGCCGCTGAAAAACATCCACACAGCATGATGCTGCCATCACCATGAATCACGGTAGGGATGGTGCCAGGTTTCCTCCAAACGTGACGCTTGGCATTCAGGCCAAAGAGTTCAATCTTGGTTTCATCAGACCAGAGAATCTTGTTTCTCATGGTTTGAGAGTCTTTTGGTGCCTTTTGGCAAACTCCAAGAGAGCTGTCATGTGCCTTTTACTGGCTTTTGTATGGTCACTATCATAAAAGGCCTGATTGATGGAGTGCTGCAGAGATGGTTGTCCTTCTGGATGGTTCTCCCATCTCCACAGAAGAACTCTGGAGCTCTGTCAGTGTGACCATCGGGTTCTTGGTCACCTCCCTGACCAAGGCCCTTCTCCCACAATTGCTCAGTTTGGCCTAGGAAGAGTCTTGGTGGTTCTATACTTCTTCTATTTAAGAATGATGGAGGCAACTGTGTTCTTGGGGACTTTCAACGCTGCAGACATTATTTTGTTACCCTTCCACAGATCTGTGCCTCGATAATCCTGTCTCGGAGCTCTATGGACAATTGCTTTGACCTCACGGCTTGGTTCTTGCTCTGACATGCACTGTCAACTGTGGGACCTTACATAGGACAAGTATTTGCCTTTCTAAATCATGTCCAATCAATTGAATTTACCACAAGTGGACTCCAAGGTGTAGAAACTCAAGGATGATCAATAGAAACAGGATGCACCTGAGCTCAATTTTGAGTCTCACAACAAGGGGTTTGAATCCTTATGTAAATAAGGTTTCTGTTTTTTTATTTTACCGTAATTTCTGGACTATAAGCAGCAACTTTTTTCCCAGGCTTTGAACCTCGCGGCTTAAACAATGACGCAGCTAATATATGGATTTTTCCCGCTTTAAATTATTTTTTCTCAAAAAGAAAAAACACATTCTGTGACGTGCTCAGTTTTTTGGCGGCATGAAGCTTTCATTAGACCAATGAAATTGCCGAACGGGTTAAGGTCAAACAGCTTTGTTTACTGTTTAGATTAAATCGAGCGCTCTCAAACTTCCCATCATTCTGATTACGGTAGTCATTTTGTCACCCTGATTCCTGGGGGCACAACAAAGTATTTGCAGCCACTCAACATCAGTGTAAATCGTGCATTTAAGGTGCCGCTCTGTGTTCAGTGGGAGGCTTGGATGACAAGTGGGGAGAAATCCTTCACTAAAACGGGCCGCATGCGAAGAGCAATTTATGGTCAAGTCTGCCAGTGGGTCCTGACAGCGTGGAGCATTGTCAAAAAATCCACTATCATCAACTGGTTTCGAAAGGCTGGACTGCTGCGTGTTGAAGAGGGCTCAGCGGGGGATTTGCCTCCGGATGAAAGTGACGAGAGCGACAATGAAAACGATCCAATATCGGATTAAGCAATTCTGAGGCTATTCAACTCCGACACCGAAGGAGATGGTTTCAGTGCACAGGAGGAGGAAGATAGTGACCAATGACTTTCTTGGTAGGCTACTGTTTACTGCAATTATTATTTTTTTGGTTACAAGCCGTGTTTCGTTAAAGCCTATTTATTTTTGTTACAAGCCGTGTTTCGTTAAAGCCTGTGTAAAGTTAATTTGTTTCAATGTACCGGTAGGCACCTGCGGCTTAGACGTGCGGCTTATTTATGTTCAAAATAATATTTTTTTTTAAATTCAGTGGGTGCGGCTTATATTCAGGTGCGCTTAATAGTCCGGAAATTACGGTAAATAGATTTGCAAAAAAATGTAAAACCTGTTTTCGCTTTGTCCTCATGGGGTAGTGTGTGTAGATGAGCGAAAAACAATTAATCAATTTTAGAATAAGGATGTAAACATAAAATGTGGAAAAAGTGGTCTGAAAACACCCCGAATGCACTGTAAGCTGAAGCATGGGGTTTGTCCATCTGCATTTACCCCATTGGACACATCCTGATTGTGATTATTAGTAATTTTATTCTAAATATATAAAATGTATAATTGTTATTCACTTGAAAAATTTGATTTTTGGGGTTTCTACTACAAAGTATGTCATTGCCCTTTTAAGACGCCACTGTCCCCTTTGAGCTCTGTTGGGTAGCGATGGCATTCTGAGTCTTTTCTGTGAGCCGGACCATTTCGCTTTCAAACAGCTTTTCGTTCAGTCTTAGAACATGAAAAACAAATGTAAATGTAAAGCCTAAAACATTGCCTACCATTATGTCAGATGGTGAAATTTTTACCTGACAAAATTAGATGCCTTGCAACAACAAAAAATGTACACACTGAAAAAATTAGCGTGGAACAGAATGAGGCTCTCACCTCATTATATTGTTCCTGCACTTAGGAATTACCAGAGAATGTTTTTACAATTTATCTGCAGATAATCGATGTCTGGAGTAAAAAAGCTATATTACAAGTATGCAAATCAGGGAGCCAAATGAACAGCTCTTTCACATAGGCTATTTGGTTCCCGACATTCCCCAAAAAGAAACTTAATAAAAATTAAAAAAGCCTTTCGTTCATGAACGACGCATCACTATTGTTGTGCAGCTGCTTCTAAACAATGCTTGAAACTCCGGTAGTAACTGAATTTGTAAAACGCTGCCACTTGCACAATTGAAGGAGTAAATAAATAAAATGGTAGCAATGGGGGAAAAAACTGGGAGCCCAATTTTTTTAACAAAGTCCAAAAGTCTTTAATAGATTTTCCAAAACTGCTTTCAAAAGTTTAATCCCGCAATTGCATATTGAATGTTTCCCTCCCTATTGTAACTTGAATACACAGCGAGAAGAATCTCTCACATAAAACAAACAAGCTGACTAGGTAAACTATTTTACTATTGGGTTGTCTGATTTTGTTTTATACAACATTACATTGCAAAAACAGTAGCACTGAAAAATTGCATCCTGACTGGTGTGATAACGTATACGTTTTTAATTACTTTGCCAGCAGCTACAGTAGGCTTCACACCACTGTTTGAGTTGAGGGCCACTGGGTATTATAGAATTCCCTTCATCTGAACATCAGTGTCAGCAACTATCATTCATGTCAGTTCAGTGGACACAGCATAAAATATCAAATATTTTGGAATATATTTTCATAAAACAGACATGCTTCAAACCAGACACCCCCATTCCCACAGAGATTTAGAATCCATATGACGGAAACCGCCGCACCTGTCAGGAAAGCCTCATCAAATGAAAACGTGTGGTGGGCAGGGTCGGTCCTTCACCCACTCCAACAAGCCATCCTCTCCACTCCCAGTACCGAGAATGTCTCCACCGCTTCAGCAGCTCTCCTCGCTCTCTGTTCTCCTCCTTTCTCCCTCTACATAGTCTCCTCTTCAATACCCATCCTTTCCTCCACTCTCTCCCTCCCACTGTCCTTCTGCCTCTCTTTAGTGTTGAGTGCTACCCGCTCACCCTGTTTGTTCTGCCATTGTTGCACACATGCCAGGCTGGGGAGCAACATGAAATAGCCCATTAACATCTGTTCTCTTTGTCTCCGTAGACTTGGCTGCATGGTGGCTGCTGCGGCTCCTTTCAGATCTCAGAAGCCCGAGCAGCAAGACAGGCAAGCAGTGGGCTTTCAAACCATTACAGACTAAAGGGAAGCACAGCCGAGCGCTGCCCAGTGACACGAGCCTACCAGATGAGCTAAACTACTTCTATGCTCGCCTTGAGGCAAATAACACAAACAGTGCATGAGAGCACCAGCTGTTCCGGAAGACTGTGATCTTGCTCTGCGCAGCCATTGTGAGTAAGACCTTTAAACAGGTCAACATTCACAAGGCCTCAGGGCCAGACGGATTACCAGGACATGTACTGCGAGCATGCGCTGACCAACAGGCAAGTGTCTTCACTGACATTTCAACCTCTCCCTGTCCGAATCTGTAATACCAACATATTTTAAGCAGACCACCATAGTGCCTGTGCCCAAGAACACTAAGGTAACCTGCCTAAATTACTACTGACTTGTAGCACTCACATCTGTAGCCATGAAGTGCTTTGAAAGGCTGGTCATGGCTCACAACACCATCATCCCAGAAACTGTAGACCCACTCCAATTTGCATAGCGCCCCAACAGATCCACAGATGATGCAATCTCGATTGTCCTCCACACTGCCCTTTCCCACCTGGACAAAAGGAACACCTATGTGAGAATGCTATTCATTGACTACAGCTCAGCATTCAACACCATAGTGCCCTCAAAGTTCATCAATAAGCTAAGGACCCTGGGACTAAACACCTTTCTCTGCAACTGGATCCTGGACTTCTTGACGGGCCGCCCCCAGTTGATAAGGGTAGGTAACAACACATCAACCACGCTGATCCTCAACACAGGGTCTCCTCAGGGGTGCATGCTCAGTCCCCTCCTGTACTCCCTGTTCACTCATGACTGCATGGCCAGGCACGACTCCAACACCATCATTAAGTTTTCCAATGACACAACAGTGGTAGGCCTGATCACCGACAAGACAGCCTATAGGGAGGAGGTCTGAGACCTGGCAGTGTGGTGTCAGGACAACAACCTCTCCCTCAACGTGATCAAGACAAAAGGAGATGATTGTGGACTACAGGAAAAGGGGGACCAAGCACGTTCCCATTCTCGTCGATGGGGCTGTAGTAGAGCACGTTGAGAACTTCAATTTCCTTGGTGTCCACATCACCAACAAACTAACATGGTCCAAGCACACCAAGAAAGTTGTGAAGAGAGCACGACAAAACCTATTCCCCCTCAGGAGACTGAAAAGATTTGGCATGGGTCCTCAGATTCTCAAAAGGTTCTTCAGCTGCACCAATCGAGAGCATCCTGATTGGTTGCATCACTGCCTGGTTTGGCAACTGCTCGGCCTACAGAGGGTAGTGCGAACGCCCCAGGACATCACTGGGGCCAAGCTTCCAGCCATCCAGGACCTCTATACCAGGCGGTGTCAGAGGAAGGCCCTATAAATTGTCAAAGTCTCAAGTTCTTCAGATAGTAGCTACCGTTCGAAACTATGCCATTTCCTGCACTGAGAAAAAAAAACAAAAAAAAACATAGGCTAACAAAGGATAGGCCTAGTGTTAGGTGGACGGATTGAGGACATAAGCCTTTATTTTTAAGACATTGTCCATTTTGACCATGTGCCAACCAGGGCCTCATATTTAATCAGGAATTATTTTTTACGGCCTCTAATAAAAGAATAATCAGTAGGCATATAATGTGTGCGTGTGTACACTACATGACTAAAACTATGTAGACACCTGCTCGTCAAACATCTTATTCCAATATCATGGGCATTAATATGGAGTTGGTCCACCCTTTGATGGTATAAGAGCCTCCACTTATCTGGGAAGGCTTTCCTCTAGATGTTGGAACATTGCTGCAGGGACTTGCTTCCATTCAGCCACAAGAGCATTAGTGAGGTCGGGCGATTAGGCCTGGCTCGCAGTCGGCGTCCCAATTCATCCCAAAGGTGTTGGATTGGGTTAGGGCTCTGTGCCGGCAAGTCAAGTTCTTCCACACTGATCTCGACAAACCATTTCTGCATGAACCTCGCTTTGTGCACGGGGGCATTGTCATGCTGAAACAGGAAAGGGCCTTCCCCAAACTGTTGCCACAAAGTTGGAAGCACAGAATCGTCTAGAATGTCATTGTATGCTGTTGTGTTAGGATTTCCCTTCACTGGAACTAAGGGGCCCGAACCATGAAAAAAGCAGCCCCAGACTATTATATATATATATATCCCTCCACCAAACCTTACAGTTGGCACTATGCAGTTGGGCAGGTAGCCTTCTCCTGGCATCCAGATTCACCCATTGGACTGCCAGATGGTGAAGGGTGATTCATCACACCAGAGAACATGTTTCCACTGCTCCAGAGTCCAATGGCGGCGAGCTTTACACCACTCTAGCTGACGCTTGGCATTGCACATGGTGATCTTAGGCTTGTGTGCGGCTGTACGGCCATGGAAACCCATTTCATGAAGCTCCCGACGAACAGTTCTGACATCGCTTCCAGAGGCAGTTTGGAAATCTGTAGTGAGTGTTATTTAAGCGCTTGAGCACTCGGCGGTCCGGTTCTGTTCTGTTCTTTTCTACTTCGCAATAACAGCACACACACACACACACACACACACATATAGTGTGTGTGTGTTGTAGTGCTGTATGCTTTAGCGTGTCCTGCGTTGCATATAACAGATGCATATAACAATTTCTCATTGAATCACAGCCTACTTCGACAAACAGGTGATGATTTAACAAGCGCATTTGTGAAAAAAGCACTGTTGCACCAATGTACCTAACCATAAACATCAATGCCTTTCTTTAAAATCAATACACAAGTATATATTTTTAAACCTGCATATTTAGTTAATATTGCCTGCTAACATGAATTTCTTATAACTAGGGAAATTGTCACTTCTCTTGCGTTCCATGCAAGCAGTCAGGGTATATGCAGCAGTTTGGGCCACCTGGCTCATTGCGAACTGTGTGAAGTCCATTTATTCCTAACAAAGGCCATAATTAACTTGCCAGAATTGGTTGTACAATGTAACAGCAATATTTAGACTTAGAGATGCCATCCGTTAGATAAAATACGGAACGGTTCCGTATTTCACTGAAAGAATAAACGTTTTGTTTTCGAAATGATAGTTTCCGGATTCGACCATTTTAATGATCAAAGGCTCGTATTTCTGTGTGTTATTATGTTATAATTAAGTCTATGATTTGATAGAGCAGTCTGACTGAGCGATGGTAGGCACCAGCAGGCTCGTAAGCATTCATTCAAACAGCACTTTTGTGCGTTTGCCAGCAGCTCTTCACTGTGCTTCAAGCATTGCGCTGTTTATGACTTCAAGCCTATCAACTCCCGAGATTAGGCTGGTGTAACCGATGTGAAATGGCTAGCAAGTTAGCGGGGTGCGCACTAATAGTGTTTCAAACATCACTCGCTCTGAGACTTGGAGTAGTTGTTCCCCTTGCTCTGCATGGGTAACGCTGCTTCGAGGGTGGCAGTTGTCGATGTGTTCCTGGTTCGAGCCCAGGTAGGAGCGAGGAGAGGGACAGAAGCTATACTGTTACACTGGCAATACTAAAGTGCCTATAAGAACATCCAATAGTCAAAGGTATATGAAATACAAATCGTATAGAAATAGTCCTATAATTCCTATAATAACTACAACCTAAAACTTTTTACCTGGGAATATTGAAGACTCATGTTAAAAGGAACCACCAACTTTCTCATGTTCTGAGCAAGGAACTTAAACGTTAGCTTTCTTACATGGCACATATTGCACTTTTACTTTCTTCTCCAACACTTTGTTTTTGCATTATTTAAACCAAATTGAACATGTTTCATTATTTATTTGAGGCTAAATTGATTTTATTGATGTATTATATTAAAGTTAAAATAAGTGTTCATTCAGTATTGTTGTAATTGTTATTATTACAAATAAATAAATTTAAAAAAAAAAAAAAATCGGCCGATTAAATCGGCATCTTTGGTCCGCCAATAATCGGTACCGGTGTTGAAAAATCATAATCGGTCGACCTCTACTCTCCCCTCTGTGATAAAGCTGCATTGGTGTGTCAAAGCCCTGACTGGAGTTTGTCTTCCTCAGAGAGAAGCTCTGCTCCTCAGTTAACTTGTTTTCAGGCTAGACAGTGTTTCCTACAGATGGTCTGACTTCAATGAGAGGGCCACAATTAGCCTCACACGAGCACTATCCTTGAAACCGCTCTCTCTCACTGAATCCTACTGAATGAAGAGGAACCTCAGATACTCAACGGAACCCTGGAGGCAGCCCAGTGAGACGGGGAGGGAAGTGAAGGGACCTAGTAAAAATGTTCAGATGTCATATCAGGTACTGTGTGAGTCAGCGATTAGAAGAACTGGACAAGGCATGAGCAATCAAACGAATCAGGAGGAAGGATTATTGTGTGATGGTGGAGACAGTTGCCAGTTCTCTCAATTTCTAACACTTATGAGCACAGAAGTTACTCACACAGTTGACCAAATTACGCAAAATTTTACTTCTGGGTTAACAGAGATTAGAGAAGCAGAGACGCGTCATGCCTAACCACACAACCGGGCGTCAACCTCTCTGATAACCATGAGCTCGGAGTGATAATAATCAGTCAAAACAGATCCATTTCATTTTGTGGTGGTAGCTGAAGGCAAAGGGATGCTTTTCCAAACTAATGGAGGGCAATAACTTGAGGCTGCGGTTGGCTTCCTGACTGAGGAGAAAAAAACTGCAGAAAGTTTGACAGAGTAGAGGAGTAAATTATTCCCATAATGTTCCCATGCGATGTGATGAGGCAGCCAGAATGTCATCGGGACACTGGCTGGATACGAGGCCCCAGGCTGTGTTCACAGGGAGACTTCAATGGGTTTGGCGGTTAGCAGGCCAGGTTTAAAAGGAACTCAAAACCCTAACACTTGGGGACCCACCCGGCCGCGGAGATTTGCATTTAAGATTCCCGTCTCGATGTTGGACAGCTGCTCCAAACAAGTTTTGCAGTACTGATATATACAATTCTTCCTTATTCATTTCCCGTGACCCTGTCACAAGATGATCCCTCCCTCCCCCAGTCCCTCCTCCCCCTCTTTGTCTGTGCTGGTGTATCAGCAGCAGCTTGGTCAAGGCTGCTTCCTGTCCCTGCCTGCGTGGAGCAGACTTGTAGGCACTAGGTAGCCTGCATCTCAATAGTCTTCCGTTGTCCTCTTTTTGTCTCCTTTCCTTCATATGCACTAAGGTCAAAGAACTAGACAGGCGAAACCAAATTGGTAGACATCCTCCATATTCACCTAGCCTCTGTTTAAGACTTAAGATGCAGCTCCGGCCTCACCACTCGCTGCCAAGGCATTTCCTCAGGCCCTGGACATGGATCCTACAGGCTGCAGCCTTACGACAAGACCAAATTACAGTCATTTCTCCCGTGCCTCTCACAAAATGATAAGCATCAGGAGGGTAGGAGGGAGGGAGTGGGTCAGAGGAGAAATTGCCATCCGGGTAGATTCGTCTGTCTTTAGCAGATTCTGTTTGTTCCGCTGACTGAAATCAGAGGAGTAATCTGAGTATCCACTGAGTGGGCAGAGCGAGACAGAGAGGGAGAGCATCTCTGTGGAGAGCAGCTCTATTCCAGTTGGAGAGCGTTCCCAACAATCTTTTCCTTCTAAAGGACTTAAGATGTCCATTAATATTTTGCCTATTTTGGTTCCCATCTAATCAGAACTAGCAGTACTGGAATAGATATATTACCCACTGGGTAAAGGACTAGTGGGCTTTGCAATCTCTCCTTGGGTTAATCTAAATGCGCTCCGACCGTCTAACTTCTCTCTCTGGAACTCAGAGAAAGCAACACAGGGACTGAGCAAGCGAAGCCCACGCTGGTGACGCCTGACAACGCAGACAGACACACATCAGACACGGTCTTAAAGGTTTAGGCCTTTCTAGGCCACAAGGGGTGGCCTAGCCCCATATCTTACATGTCGTGTAATAGTGTTTTGGTATCATAGCATCATCATAATCCTAATGAATTTAACATTTGGATAGACTCACTCACCTTAGATCCAATAGGGAGGATCAGACAGGGATACACAAGTGTGCAGCAATGCCATGTCTGGGAGTGACATAGGAGAGGGTTATCTGGTTAAGGCTTTCACAAGCTGGCACAGAACTGACGAAACTCGGGGTGTGTCAATATCACTGTTTGCTCAACCAACAGAGCAGTCAAACACAGGTTATAACTATACTGAACTAACATATTAACACAACATGTAAAGGGTTAGTCCCATGTTTCATGAGCTGAAATAAAAGAACCCAGAAATGTTCCTGTCGCACAAAAATCTTGTTTCTCTCAGTTTGTGTACAAATTTGTTTACATCACTGTTAGTGAGCATTTCTCCTTTGCCAAAATAATCTATCCATCCGACAGGTGTGGCATATCAAGAAGCGGATTAAACAGCACGATCATTACACAGGTGCACCTTGTGCTGGGGGCAATAAAAGGCCACTAAAAAGTGCAGTTGTGTCACACAACTAGGGCTGTCCCAGACAACAACAAAAAATCTTGGTTGACTAAGAGTCGTCTGTTCTTTCAACCAATTGATTGGTCAATATTTAATGTGCATTCTTCCATATATTGACACATCCTATGTGTTTTTAATCAACTATATTCACTGAGCTTGTCGGATGCTTTAAGCACACAGTTTGATTAAATAATTAAGACACACAAATGACTAGAGGGAGTCCGACCAGCAAATGATTTGATTGCGCGGGCTGGGCTCAGACTTGGTGCGCTGTGTTAAAAAAGAAAGAAAAAAAAAGACAGTAAGTGACTGACTAGCACCCATTGTCTTGCTCTGCTCCCTGCTGCAGCAACCACCACATAACAAAGTGTTTATCGTGCTGTCATTGTTGCTGAAACACAATTACAGCCATTACTGACTGAAAAGTTGTCACTTAAATCCCTAATTTGTTTAGGAAAAACATGTCATATTCACTCAACCCTTGCTCTCTTTACCTGACCAATGTATGCATCGACTGCACGTGACCAAAGACCTATTCGCACTGGACTAGTATTACTAGAGAACGTTGGTTGTAATTGTTACTCCAGAATGTCCAGGATTCCAGAGGACGATTCGGGCAGGATTATGTTTTTCTAAACTGACCCCTGTAATTCTTGATTTTTTTCCCAACAAATTGACAGTTACGATGGGAGCCTGGAGGTTTTTAATTCTAGGCATCTAGGCGTGAATATACAGTATTTCAAAATGTCCAGGTGATTCCAAGTTTCTAAACCATCTTTCCTATAGTGTCGCCATAATACTTGAATTAAGGAAGTGTGATCATAATCATTAGGATATTTTAGCGATCCGCAGTACGTGCTAAAATCCCCCAGGCTTCAAATGTGAGCTAAACAGTGCAATTGCACTATAGATGCATATTTTTTTTTTTAAAAGGTCAGTTGTATGCTGCTTTGCGGTCTATTAACAGCAAGGGTTGCATTAAATAGGCTCAATATTTTTTACTGATCAATTCATACGCACAAAACAAACAAAAGCAATCACAGAGTTGATAGGCTACATGTAGGCCATTCATATATAAACTTATGCGTCGCACTTATATCAATTTATCGAATCAGTTATTGTTTTCTTGAGCAAACTGCGAGGAACACCTTTCAAACTCTGAAATTTCCCCCCAAAAACAGGGATGTCGATTCTGGCTGGAATTGTTACTCTCCTGCCATGTAAAAATAACTGACAAAGCAGATACGGACGGGACGAAAATGACAGATGTGGTGTTTTGTGCTCGTGCACATAATTACATTACCCAACCTCCCACAGTAAAACTAATTGCGTCCGAATAGGGCACAATAGGGCCTGACATTTAGCAAATAATAATCATATCAATAAATTGGTTATAACAAACTCTGAAAACCGTAACAGCAAAATGGACGCAGAGGACGTGACAAAAACTACAAACGGGAATACATTTGAAAATACTAGAGTTCAAGAAAAATAAGGAGAAGCGCTGCGTTCATATTATGTTTGCCAAACAGGTGCTGTATAGATTACAATATAATTTTTAATCGTTTGGAACAAATGTAAACACTAAATAAAGTATAAGCGTACCAGAGAGTCTGTTGTAATGTTTTTTTTTGTTAAGCCTTTATTACAGTAAAGAATAAAAAGTCGCATACATTCATTCGTGAATGCAATTTCCAAAATGGAACGGCTTATTTATTGTATAAGCTAATTATTGAAGGCTCGCTTTATTTTATTTTAAAACTAAAATGCTTGATTGCATTTCAAATCATGAATGACATGAACAAATGAATGATTTATATAGGCTACTGTATCAGTATTGAAATATAGGCCTAAGTTAGTTACAGTATTAAGACTTAACAGGATGTACTCTTAGTCCTACAGCTTGATGGTGGTTATACAAGGCTGCTATACTAAAGCCTTCTAATGACATTATTTATGATCATAATAATACCAATATGGAGATCAAGAAACAGGAGCATTATATTTATAAATATTCAGACAATTTGGAACAGTGTAAACACTAATTAAATTATAAATAATACCAGAGGCTATTCTAACAAAAGTATAAAGCCTTTATTACATCAAAGCAAAGATTTAAAAATTTGTGGAAAAAAAAGTGAAATTGTTTACTTGACATGTAGCGTGAGGCTTGGTGCTCACGGAATTAGTAGGTTATTAAACAAACACTCAAAACAGGCAAAGGAACCAGGATCGGTCTTATTTCTGTAGATATTTTGATAGTTTATAAAGGCAGGCACATTTAACAGTTAAGCTATTGATTAAAGACCTAATTAAGTTGGGGTGTCCTCTCTCCACACTTTTCATAGACAATTAAGCAAGGGCTGTTTTCTCATCTTCTCATTCTGCTGCTGCCTCCGCCGCATTGTTCTCAACCCCAATATGCTGGTTAATTCTCCTGTTATGCACATAGCAACATGGTCTAGGAAAAGGCGCCTATTCAACAGCGCACTAATGTGTTTCAGAACCGTAGACAGCGACCACTATCCAACGAGGGAGAAAGCGCATTTGTTATAAAATTATATTTTCTTATTAGTGTTGCACCACTGTTTATGTAAAATAACCAAATACCATTTCAACAGCACGTCAGACTGATGGACTGTGCCATCCCCACGGCCTCCACAATGGATCGGTCCACTCAGCGCGAATCAGATGGGTGTCTTGTACACCATGATAAAATGTTTTTTTTTTTGCTACTTCTCAACTAAAGAAATCTCGGTCAACCAATAGCCTATCAAGCAAACAATCGACTAAATGGGGTCAACCCTACACAAGACACTGCCACAGGGAGCATACAATTGGCATGCTGACTGCAGAAAACGTCCATCAGAGTTGTTGCCAGATAACTGAATGTTCATTTCTCTACTATAAGCGGCCTCCAACGTCATTTAAACCGGCCTCACAACCCAGACCACGTGTAACCACGCCAGCCCAGGACCTCCACATCTGGCTTCTTCACCTGCGGGACCGTCTGAGACCAGCCACCTGGACAGATGATGAAACTGAGGAGTACTTCTGTCTGTAATAACGCCCTTTTGTGGAGAAAAACTAATTCCGATTGGCTGGGCCTGATTCCCTATTGGGTAGGCCTGGCTCCCTAGTGGGTAGGCCTGGCTCCCTAGTGGGTAGGCCTGGCTCAGTGACTGTGCCCCTGCCCAGTCATGTGAAATCCATAGATTAGGGCCTAATTTATTTATTTCAATTGACTGATTTCTTTATATGAACTAACTCAGTAAAATTGTTGCATGTTGTGTTTATATATTTTTTCAGTACACAAGTACCAGGCCATAGCCTTTCTTCGCACAGTACTGTCCAGTTAACATCAATGAGCAATTTTCATACCAAATACACAATCTCTGTTCATTCATTTCAAATCACATTTATTTATAAAGCCCTTTTCACATCAGCAGATCTCACAAAGTGCTTATACAGAAACCCAGCCTAAAACCCCAAGAGCAAGCAATGCAGATGTAGAAACACGGTGTCTAGGAATAACTTCCTAGAACAGGCTCTGATATATGCACTTCTGTGCCGTTCAGGACGGCCTAGGTGCTCAGTGTCTGTGTAAATCACAGCCATGTCTAATGTGACACTTCTAGATTGCTGGGTCTACATCTCACTAGAACAAAATGAAAATAACTCCATTGATGAAGCACTGCAGTCACAGTGGCCCATAAGATGAGTGAATATATTTTAGGCCTATACTTATGTGGGTGAACCTATAATATGGTTACCATTTACCTGACGATTTTATCAAAAGCGACACTGTACAGTATTTTGAGTAGGAGGCCCAGGCAGGAATTAAACCCACAACCTTGGTGACATGGTGTTGCCACAACTTTCCAGCTGTTGACACCTCACTCCAAGCCACTAAGACATTGGAACGGTCATTACCTCAGCAGCAGCAGAGCAGACCTCACAGCCTCCACCACTAACTGTTCTATGCCGGTCAGTCTCAGCTCTGTCTAGGACGCTAGTGATTATTATGATTATTAGACATGGAAATCATGTGGCCACTCTTACAGTTTGCATGGCGATAAAGCTCCCATGCAAACACCCTCTAGTCGCCAAGGTTTTTCTGGATCAAAAAGGTGGTGGGCGTGGCAGGGGGCGCCGTCAGCACAGCTGAATTTTAGAGGTCCCCATCATGGCGGTGTGGAGAAACGTTTATATTTCTAAGCCAATATCCTGTAATTCGACTCATTGTGCTATGCAGCTGAGAGAAAGGTTGCAGTTTTACAGCACATTTCCTGTGATTCTTCATATTTCTGCCACGGAGAAGAGAAAATTGTGCTGTTTTAACGGTCATTTCCTGCAATTCTACACATTTTGCCATGGCTAATGCCGTGTTTTTTTGCTCAAACATTAAATCTATACTCTGAAAATCATTGCTTTGGGATTTTTTAAATTCTCCTTGACTGTATAGCTTTTATTAAGTTTAAGTAGACAAAGCATTTTCCATCCCGAAAATGCCAAATATATTGAAACCATTTTGTAGACTTTGGACTTACGCGACCCGAATAAAAATGCTTAGCCGGGCCGCCAAAGAATTTCAATGGTACAAAAAACACTGGCCTCATCTCACTGTAGCCACCACTAGTTAACATTAACACAGTGATAATACACCACTTTGAAAAAAACAATGCCACTGCTTCCCATCTCAAAAGAGAGGCATGCCACTGTATCTGTAACAGATTGGAGTTATCCCTCTGTGGAAGTCTGAGCTCACCCACTGTGGGCAAAGGTACTCTAGACTTAGCCGAGTCATCCCGGGGTCAGGATTAACATGTTGCTAAGATTTCCTACATCCCATTAATAGCTGGGTGGAGATTGTATGGAACGTCCCATTGATAGCTTCTGTATAGATCAAAATGAAATCACCTGATTTTTATGTAAGCAGCAGTCAGCTCACACATGAAAAACAATTCAGAGCATTCAAGAGAGTTGGGGCCATAATTAATGGCAAGTGAGACTACTGGTACACAAAACAAATGCATGTGGTTGGCTGAAGCAGATAGCTGTATTAAATACAAATCTAGGATTCTCTATGTTGTGTGCCATAAACTAGAATGACAGGTCAGGCTGTACAAGCCATTTCATATTTCAAATAAGCTCATGAGTGGGCAGTTCCCATTAGGCAGGATTAGACGGAGCGGCATTTCCCGAGCTAAACTGACCAAGACGCACCAACACATATAGGCTACCTTACCATTTAGTAGGGCTGGGAATTGCCAGTGAACTCACGATACAATATTATCACGATACGATATGTATTGTGATTCTATACATATTGCGATTTGATGTTCAAAACCATGCTCACCATATGTCTGCTGCAGATGGACAAGAGAGCCATGAGAAAACGAGTTTTGATATGTCATGGAAATAAGTGCTGAAAACAAATTGTCTCCCTATTTAAAAAGAAGATGGATAACAATGGTGCAGGTGGAATTTTGGTGCAGGTACAGCAAAGTAGCACAAAAACAGTATGATTTCAAAGAAAGTTCACATGTATATTTGAACTTTTTGAACTTGAAAACTAAAGCTACGTTCAAAAATAATAATATTGCAATATTGTCCAAATGATACATCATCAAAAATACATTTCCCGATATGAAACTATCGATTGGGTAAGCAGTAGGTCTACCCACTATCAAAAGCAGGGGCACAAAATATTGTCCATGCTCAGTGTCCCTCTCCAACAGAATGCTGTTGGAAAGACACCTCTGTAGCGCTCCACCAAATTTACAAATCATGTAGCCAATAGCCTACAATAGAAAAACTAACGCTTTCTGTAGCCTACAGGCTGGAGATCAAATTTCTGACAATGTCATGAGGGCGGCAATTTTGTCTCACGTGGGCGCAGCAGAACAGCCAGGAACGGGCCTGTGTGTGGGCCATTAGCAGCTATGGATGAGTAAATGAAGCAGTTTAGTGGCAGCCAGGTGCTCAAGAGTGGTGTGCCTTAGTCAGTACAGTTGCTGGTAAAACATAAAATGGGTGTCAAATCAAAAGATAATTATTTGGGTGTGCCGAAAAACAAACACTTTGTCTTATCACCCAATCTCCTCTGCATCTCAACAGGTGCTGTATGTGCAAATTAAACAGATAACCAGCCATAAAAAACACACAGAATTAACATATGCCCTATCAAAGTAAATATGAATAGTTTGTGGGGGGGTACAAGCAAATAAGTTTGTCTATTATTTCCCTGAGCAGAATGACACACCCCTAGAAAGGTCTACGGTAGACCTGACTCACATAAATGCACTGGTCATCACTGACACAGCAGCAACCCCATCCAATAAAGGTGTGGATCTCGGGACTTGCACCAGTGTTCCCCTAAAATGACTCACACAAGACGGATTCCCAAATTAGCTCAGTTTTCCAACTGTCTAAAATGGATCTGATTGGTCAAAAAGGACAATTAGTGGAGAAAAAAATAAAAATTCGAATTGGGCTGATTGTGTAAACGCAGCCTATGAGTTGGATCAGTCTGAGCTGACTGTGTGTGTGTGTGTGTGTGTCTGAGCTGACTGTGTGTGTGTGTGTGTGTGTGTGTCTGAGCTGACTGTGTGTGTGTGTGTGTCTGAGCTGACTGTGTGTGTGTGTGTGTGTGTGTGTGTGTGTCTGAGCTGACTGTGTGTGTGTGTGTGTGTGTGTGTGTGTGTGTGTGTGTGTGTGTGTGTGTGTGTGTGTGTCTGAGCTGACTGTGTGTGTCTGAGCTGACTGTGTGTGTGTGTGTGTGTGTGTGTGTGTGTGTGTGTCTGAGCTGACTGTGTGTGTGTGTGTGTGTGTGTGTGTGTGTCTGAGCTGACTGTGTGTGTGTGTGTGTGTGTGTGTGTCTGAGCTGACTGTGTGTGTGTTTGTGTGTGTGTGTGTCTGAGCTGTGTGTGTGTGTGTGTGTGTGTGTGTGTGTGTGTGTGTGTCTGAGCTGACTGTGTGTGTGTGTGTGTGTGTGTGTGTGTGTCTGAGCTGACTGTGTGTGTGTGTGTGTGTGTGTGTGTGTGTGTGTCTGAGCTGACTGTGTGTGTGTGTGTGTGTGTGTCTGAGCTGACTGTGTGTGTGTGTGTGTGTGTGTCTGAGCTGACTGTGTGTGTGTGTGTGTGTGTGTGTGTGTGTGTGTGTGTGTGTGTGTGTGTGTGTGTGTGTGTGTGTGTGTGTGTGTCTGAGCTGACTGTGTGTGTGTGTGTGTGTGTGTGTGTGTGTGTGTGTGTGTGTGTGTGTGTGTGTGTGTGTGTGTGTGTGTGTGTACTGTACTGTGAGTTGAGCCATAAGGGAGACTAGGCATCTACCACCCCACGAACAGATTGGGGGGGAGGGGGGCAATGTAGCATGTTTTGTCTCCCCCATACACTTTGGTTCTGAAATCCCCTTCACCCCACTACCTTGCCAAGTGTTTTAGCTACTAATGTATCAATATTGATTGTTTACAAATTAGCTGTGTCATAGCCAATGAATATCTCTCCCCCTCAACGTCAAATAAATACAAAGGAGTGGATTGTGGCCTTCAGGAGACAGCAGAGTCATCAAGCCCACATCAACAGTGGAGAGGGTGAAAAGCTTCATGTTCCATTCACACAGACAGTGTGGTGAAGGCACAACAACACCTCTTCAACCTCAAGGAGGCTGAAGAAATTCATCTTGGCCCCTAAGACCCTCACGAATTTGTACAGATGCACCCTTGAGAGCATCCTGTCGGGCTGTACTGCATCACCGCCTGATACGCCAATTGCACCAACCGCAGGGCTCTCCAGAGGGTGGTCCAGTCAGCCCAACGCATCACCGGGCCTACCCTCCAGGACATCTACAACACCCGGTGTCACAGGAAGGCCATGAAGAGCAAAACGACCTCAGACACCCAAGCCATGGCCTGTTCACCCCACTACCATCTAGAAGGCGGAGACAGTACAAGTGCATCAAAGCTGGGACAGAGACAAAAACAGTTTAGATCTCCAGGCCATCAGACTTAAATTGTCACCACTAGCTTGCCTCCGCCCAGTACACTGCTCTGCACCTTAGAGACTGCTGCCCTTTGTACATAGTCATTGAACACTGGTCACGTTAATAATGTTTACATACTGTTTTACCCAATTCATATGTATATTACTGTATTCTAGTCAAGGCTCATCCTATATAACTACTGCTGTACAAACCTTTCCTATTCATATACTGTCTATACACACACCATTTCATACATGTACACTCACCTGCCAGTTTATTAGGTACACAATGCCGTTCACAAAAATGGATTGCTCCTACATACAGTGAGTCACGTGGCCGTGGCTTGCTATATTAAGCAGGCAGACAGGCATCCGGTTACTGTTCGATTGAATGTTAGAATGGAAATATCAAGTGACCTAAGCAACTTTGTGTGGGGTATGATTGTTGGTGCCAGGCGCATCAGAAACTGTATCTCAGAAATGCCCACCCTGCTGGACTTTTCACACACGGCAGTGTATAGAGTTTACAGAGAATGATGCGACAAATAAACATCCAGTCAGCGGCAGTCCTGTGGGCAAAAACAGCTCTTTGATGAGAGCGGTTAAAAGAGAATGGCAAGAATTGTGCAAGCCAACAGTGGCCACAGACAAATAACAGGGCAGTACACCAGTGGTGTGCAGAACGGCATCTCGGAACACAGAACTCGTCGATCCTTGTCACAAAAGGGCTATTGCAGCAGACGACCACACCAGGTTCCTCGTATCAGCTAAAAACAACAAGCGGCTCCAGTGGGCACGCAATCACCAACACTGGACAATTGAGGAGTGGAAAACGTTGCCTGGTCCGACAAATCAAGGTTCCTGTTGTGTCATGCTATTGGCAGAGTCAGGATTTGGCGTAAGCATCATGAGTCCATGGACCCATCCTGCCTGGTGTCAACAGTACAGGCTGGTGGTGGTAGTGTACCACTGTCCAACCTGCAGCAACAGCGTGATGCCATCGTGCAGTTGCTGGACCAACATCCCTGTGAAACTTTTCCATACCCTGAAGAATTCAGGCTGTTCTGGATGCTAAGGGGAGTCCGACCTGGTACAAAATGCGTACACAACAAATAACATTTCATTTGATTTATAGCACAACTTTGGATTTAATCTCCCCCCCCCCCATCATCTCAAAATTGAATGGTTTTGACCATTTGGATGTTTTTAGTGGTCTTCTCTTCCCTTGCTTCAGCCATGAAGTGCGCCTCACACAGGCAATTGCTGTAGCATCCTCGTTATGAAATGATTAACTTCACCCTGTATATCTAAAACATGACCATATACAGTGCATTCAGAAAGTATTCAGACCCCTTCACTTTTTCCACAGCGAGGTGGAGGTGACCAAGAACTCGAGGTGACCAAGAACTCGGTGGTCATTCTGACAGAGCTCCAGCGTTCCGCTGTTGAGATGGGAGAAGGACAACTCTCTGCATGATTCCATCAAATCAGGCCTTCATGGTAGAGTGGCCTGACGGAAGCCACTACTCAGTAAAAGGCACATGACAGCCCTCTTGGAGTCTGCCAAAAGGCACCTAAAGGACTCTCAGACCATGAGATAAAAAGATTATCAGGTCTGACGAAACCAAAATATAACTATTTGGCCTGAATGCCAAGCGTCACGTCTGGAAGAAACCTGGTACAATCCCTATGGTGAAGCATGGTGGTGGCAACATCATGCTGTGGGGGTGTTTTTCAGCGGCAGGGACTGGGAGACTAGTCAGGATCGAGGGAAAGATGAACGGAGAAAAGTACAGAGAGATACTTGATGAAAACCTGCTCCAGTGCACTCAGGACCTCCGACTGGGGCAAAGGTTCACCTTCCAACAGGCCAATGACCCCTAGCACACAGCCAAGACAATGCTGGAGTGGCTTCGGGACAAGTCTCAATGTCCTTGAGTGGCCCACCCAGAGCCCGGACTTGAAACCGATCGAATATCTCCAGAGAGAACTGAAAATGGCTGTGCAGCGACGCTCCCCATCCAGCCTGACAGAGCTTGAGAAGATCTGCAGAGAAGAATACAGGTGTGCCAAGCCTGTAGCGTCATACCCAAGAAGACACAAGGCTGTAATTGCTGCCAAAGGTGCTTCAAAAAGTACTGAGTAAAGGTTCTCAATACTTATGTAAAATGTAATCAGTTTATAAAAAATGTGTAATAAATGTTAAAATAAATGTTTTGCTTCATCATTATGGGGTAGCGTGTGTAGATTGATGAGGGAAATAAACAATTTAATCAATTTTAGAATAAGGCTGTAACGTAACAAAATGTGGAAGAAGGCAAGTGGTCTGAATACTGATTCTTTAAAGCAAAACTACCAAAACTATTGCTGATGGTGAACATGAACAATGGAAATAACATCTATTGTAAGCGCTGTTCAACAGGTATAGCCAGATGAGCTCTCTCCGGTAGCTTACAATTTTCAACAGCACGTACAGTTGCAAAAAAAAGTATGTGAACCCTTTGGAATTACCTGGATTTCTACATTAATTTGTCAAAAAATGTGATCTGATCTTCCTCTAAGTCACAACAATAGGAGGTGTGCTTAAACTACTAACACACAAATTATTGTATTTTTCTTGTCTATATTGAATACATAATTTAAACATTCACAGTGTATGTTGGAAAAAGTATGTGAACCCCTAGGCTAATGAATTCTCCAAACTGAGTCAGCTAATCTGGAGTCCAATCAATGAGACGAGATTGGAGACATTGGTTAGAGCTGCCCTGCAATATAAAAAAAACTCACAAAATGTGAGTTTGCTATTCACATGAAGCATTGCCTGATGTGAACTATGCCTCGAACAAAATCTCAGAAGACATAAGAATTAGGGATGCACGATATATCGGTGAACATATCAGAAATCGGACGATATTAGCTAAAAATGCCAACATCGGTATCGGCCCGATGTCTAGTTTAACGCCGATGTGAACAACCAATGTCAAAGCTGACGTGCATACCTACATAACATAGGTGCATGACGTAATGACGCCACATAAAATGTTGCATTACACGTGCAACACAGCATTCCTAACCTAGCCCACAATGTCTGCTGTGTGGATCGAGCAGTCAACAAGTCGAGATGTCATTTGAAAGAGTAAAAACATTTCAGCGAGACAATTCAAAGGCAAAATCCATTAACGCCAAGATAAAGGAATTCATTGCCCTTGACAATCAACCGTTCTCTGTCGTGGGTGATGTTGGCTTTCGCGACTGGTCGAGCACCGGTACACACTAACATTACCAAGTGCGCTATTGTTCAGATGTTGCCCTACCGGAGTTAGTAATAGCGTCACTGCTATTAGCTTCACGACATACTATGGAACGCCGTTTGGGTCTTTGCGTGTCAAAAAAGATACGTGAAATAACACCATTTGATGCGTTAAATAAGCTTTTTAAATTTGACACGTCAAATAACACCGTTCTATTATAGAATGTTGTGTGTTCTGAATTTGCATGTGCAAGCCAAGCACCACCGCTAGCAGTACCACTGTCAAAACTGTACAAAAAAAAAGTCTGCAAACAAGCAAATACCGGCCACGAACGATGGGTTTACAATACCGCGTTGGCAATAAAGCATTATTTGTTCGACCGCAACTTCTGGGGTAGCTAGCTAGCTTTAGCTTGGTACCTAGCTAGCACCAATACAACCAGCCTGAAAACAAGTACCAGTAAAAACTGCAGTCATTTTCACTATTCTTAGCAATGATTTAAGAATCCTTGTGACTAAGTGTTAGCTAGGTAGCCACTTGTTGTTAGCCTATTGAAATTGAACTTCAGTTGATAAAAATAAATGGCTAGCCAGCTACTTAACCCTGTTGCCCAAAGCTAACATTCTAAGCAGCCAGCTAGCTTCATCTGGCAAGTGAGGCTCGACCTGACCGGGTTATGTGTTGTGAAGCTAACCACAATAAGAATTAGGCACAATAGTGGAATTTGCTGTTTGCATTCAAAGTAAAAGTACCTCTTTGAAAGTGATGCAGAAGGTTACAATTGACATTCATATTGCACTGTACAGCTTTGCCTAAGGATTGGGGAACAATGGAATGGGGTATCAGTCTACTCAATACCCAATATATTTTTTTCCTAACATCCTCCTCAGAGTTATCAGACTCCAAAACAACCATGCAGTATTATTATTCCTCAGGAATAGTGTTATCAATACACATAGGTTGACAATAAATGTGTCTCAATTCACAGTCCTGCAATAAGAGCTACAATGCTAATGTTCTCTGGGTGTCATGGAGTAGACTGAAACCCATGTCATTGAGCCACAATCCATAGGTAAGGCTGTACAGTGAAATAAGTATGCCCCCAATGCAATTAATTCTAAAGTATAATACATCCAGAGTGACCAACAGATTTTTGTCCAATTAACAAATGATTGTCTTTTGTTGATTTTATATAACATTCCAACCTTGTTTAGCATGATCTATTCAATTATGGCATAATTCTACTATTTGTATTCATTTGCATCACTGTCAATTACATACTTTTATTTTGAAGGCTAATTGCAAAGTCCACTATTGTGGCTAATCCTTATTGTGGCTAGCTTCAAAGATGGGGCCGACCACCATTAATCAAGTAAGAACGTCTTATAAATTAAGGTTATTTTAGATGACACCTAGCTAGTTAACTATATAGCTACTGAAACAAATGTCGTTTTGCTATGTTTTTGGGGAAGAACATTGTTTGCATCCATGAACTAGCTAGCTTTAAAAAAAAATAAAAAAAATAAAAATGATGATCAGCACTGTAGGTGCGCGAGACAACTTTACCAGCATCATAGCATACGTATCGATGAATCGTTGTGACATATGAAATACAAGTGAGTGTAATCAATGTGCAATAATTACGTAAAAAATGATGAACGCGTTAAATTGTGACGTGCAGTCATTTTCAGGTCCTGATTGGTCAACAAGCGTAAACAGTGTTATTTGACGTGTATTTTTCTTTTTACATGCAAAGACCCAAATGACGTTCCATAGAAATCCAGGTTGAGAATGAAACGACTGAACAATGAAACAGCACAGCAAGTAAGTGAAAGAAATGGGTTTTGATTATGTTTTACTGGTAATGGGGACATACGTCAATGCCAACAAAATAACTTTTTGGTCAGTGTGGTGCGTAACCTTTATTTAACTAGGCAAGTCAGTTAAGAACAAATTCTTATTTACAATGACGGCCTACCCCGGCCAAACCCGGACGATGCTGGGCCAATTTTGCGCCTCCCTATGGGACTCCCAATCACGGCCGGATGTGATACAGCCTGGATTCGAACCAGGGACTGTAGTGATGCCTCTTGCACCGAGATGCAGTGCCTTAGACTGCTGCGTCCGTGTGTATTAACTATTTAACTGTAATAGAATGCTAAAAAAGGCCTCTAAAATGTTAAATATCGGTATCATTTTTTGGGGGGGCAAGGAAAATATCGGATATCAGTATCGGCAAAAATGTCAGTTGCGTCACTATTAAGAATTGTTGACTTGCATAAAGATGGAAAGGGTTACAAAAGGATCTCTAAAAGCCTTGATGTTCATCAAGGTGAATCAAACTGTCTATAAATTGAGGATGGTCAGCAGTGTTGCTACTCTCCCTGGGAGTGGCCGTCCTGCAAAGATGACTGCAAGAGCACAGCGCAGAAAGCTCAATGAGGTTAAGAAGAATCCTAGAGTGTCAGCTAAAGACTTACAGAAATCTCTAGAACATGTCAACAGAGATGTTAGCAAGTCTACTACACGTAAAAGACTAATGAAGAATGGTGTGCATGGGAGGACACCATGGAAGAAGCCACTGCTGTCAAAAAAAAAACATTGCGGCACGTCTGAAGTTGGCAAAAGAGCACCTGGATGCTGGCAAAATATTCTGTGGACAGATGAAACTAAAGTTGAGTCGTTTGGAAGGAACACAACACTGTGTGGAGAAAAAAAAGGCACAGCACACCAACATCAAAACCTCCTCCCAACTGTTAACCTGTTAGGGCTAGGGGGCAGTATTTACACGGCCGGATAAAAAACGTACCCGATTTAATCTGGTTACTACTCCTGCCCAGTAACTAGAATATGCATATAATTATTGGCTTTGGATAGAAAACACCCTAAAGTTTCTAAAACTGTTTGAATGGTGTCTGTGAGTATAACAGAACTCATATGGCAGGCAAAAACCTGAGAAGATTCCATGCAGGAAGTGGCCTGTCTGACAAGTTGTTCTTCTTGCCTCTGTTTATTGAAGACTGAGGATCTTTGCTGTAACGTGACACTTCCTACGGCTCCCATAGGCTCTCAGAACCCGGGAAAAAGCTGAACGATATCGAGGCAGCCCCAGGCTGAAACACATTATCACTTTTGACAAGTGGTCGATCAGAGGACAATGGGCTTAGGCGTGTGCACGAGTCGACCCCGTGCTTTATTTTCTTTCGTCTGTTTACCTAATTGCAGATTCCCGGTCGGAATATCACTTTTTTACGAGAAAAATGGCATAAAAATTGATTTTAAACAGCGGTTGACATGCTTCGAAGTACGGTAATGGAATATTTAGAATTTTTTTGTCACGAAATGTGCCATGCTCGTAACCCTTATTTACCCTTTCGGATAGTGTCTTGAACGCACGAACAAAACGGCGCTGTTTGAACATAACTATGGATTATTTGGGACCAAACCAACATTTGTTATTGAAGTAGAAGTCCTGGGAGTGCATTCTGACAAAGAACACCAAAGGTAATCAAACTTTTCTAATAGTAAATCGGAGTTTGGTGAAGGCTAAACTTGCTGTGTGTCTAAATAGCTAGCCCTGTGATGCCGGGCTATCTACTTAGAATATTGCAAAATGTGCTTTCACCGAAAAGCTATTTTAAAATCAGACATATCGAGTGCATAGAAGAGTTCTGTATCTATAATTCTTAAAATAATTGTTATGCTTTTTGTGAACGTTTATCGTGAGTAATTTAGTAAATTGTTAGTAAATTCGCCGGAAGTTTGCGGGGGGTATGCTAGTTCTGAACGTCACATGCTAATGTAAAAAGCTGGTTTTTGATATAAATATGAACTTGATTGAACAAAACATGCATGTATTGTATAACATAATGTCCTAGGTGTGTCATCTGATGAAGATCAGCAAAGGTTAGTGCTGCATTTAGCTGTCTTCTGGGTTTTTGTGACATTATATGCTAGCTTGACAAATGGGTGTCTGATTATTTCTGGCTGGGTATTCTGCTGACATAATCCAATGTTTTGCTTTCGTTGTAAAGCCTTTTTGAAATCGGACAGTGTGGTTAGATTAACGAGAGTCTTGTCTTTAAAATGCTGTAAAATAGTCATATGTTTGAGAAATTGAAGTAATAGCATTTCTAAGGTATTTGAATAACGCGCCACAGGATTCCACTGGCACGTAGGTGGGACGATTTGGTGCCACCTACCCTAGAGAGGTTAAGTATGGTGGAGGGAGCATCATGATTAGGGCTGCTTTGCTGCCTCAGAGCCTAGACAGCTTGCAATCATCGATAGAAATTAATTCCCACGTTTATCAAGACATTTTGCAGGATAATGTAAGGCTCTCTGTCAGCCAATTGAAGCTCAACAGAAGTTGGGTGATGCAACAGGACAACGACCCAAAACACAGAAGTAAATCAACAGAATGGCTTCAACAGAAGAAAATACACCTTCTGGAGTGGCCAAGTCAGAGACATTCCAAGAATATTGCTGAACTGAAACAGTTTTGTAAAGAGGAATGGTCTAAAATTCCTCCTGACCGTTGTGCAGGTCTGATCCACAACTACATACAACGTTTGGTTGAGGTTATTGCTGCTAAAAGGAGGGTCAACCAATTATTAAATCCAAGGGTTCACATACTTTTCCCATCCTGCACTGTGAATGCTTACACAGTGTGTTCAATAAAGACATGAAAACATAATTGTTTGTGTGTTATTAGATTAAGCAGACTGTCTATTGCTGTGACTTAGATGAAGATCAGATCAAATTTTATGACCAATTTATGTAGAAATCCAGATAATTCCAAAGGGTTCACATACTTTTTCATGCCAATGTAGATAACCTAGCAAATTACATAGGTTTCCCAACTAATAAAGCCCAATATCACATAAGCCATTTTAGCTGAAAGTACCACGCAGATCAGGAACAGGCAACCTACCTCACATTGATCAGCTCATGAAGCTGAGCACAGTGCGCAGTTTGACTAGCCTACTGATATTGCCTGGGGCTGTTCGACATGAGTAATTGATCTACAAGTAATTTTGTATATCAATTACTCAACACCATTACACACAGTTTGACACTAAAGGAGAGCGGAGAGGACGCATCAGTAGTCACAAAATATTAGGTATTTTGGTAAGGTACAATGAAATCGCTTTTCTGACGGATGCATGCTACATTTCGATTGGTTTGGGTCTGCAGACTGATGCACTTGTATCCTAAAAAAATTCTAATTCGGGGACCAATACATATCGGTGAATCTCTACATCCCTACTCTGCATTCAATGTGTCAGCTGGAACACAGAGCAGAGAGATGAGAACACGCACACTTCTGAGTCCTGGCGCTCAGCTCTCTAACACACACACACACACACACACACACACACACACACATCTTGGAGGGTTTCAGCACAGGGACTGAGTGTGTCAGTGGATGTGCTGCCTGGCACAGTGGCGGTGGAGGGAGGTAGAGGTGGGCCACCCAGTGGGAGGCAGAGGGGGCTGGGGACACAAATCCACTCACAGCAGAGCAGCATCTCATTAGCCAGAGGAGAGCTCGTCCTGGACATCAACAAGTTGAGCTGCCTGGGATCTGAGTCTGGAGCTCAGCAGCCTAAATACACTTCCTTCTGTTCCAGAGAGCAGGGTCTTTCAAAACACCAAAAATGTAGGACCGGGGGGTTAGGTGGCTAGGCGACCATCTGTCTTGACCTATAATTACAGCTACCTAACTAAAAGGCATATGTACAAGAACGTTACATGCACTCCGACACACACATACAGTCTGGCATGAATGAAAGTGTAACAGAGTAAACCTCACAAGGCTGTTGCTGCTGCAGCTCAGTTCTGTACACATTTATTCACTTGTAACTTTCATTTGCTACAACGAGGAGTGCACCTCCTAAGCCGGCTCCTCTAAACAGCTAACACCATCAGCCACACCCCTGAGAAGAGCACAATTCACAAAGGAACAGCACATTTATTTAGTTCTGAAACACGACAAAACCACCACTACGTCGGCGTTGTTAAATGGAAGCCACAGATGCTCAAATCCAAGGTCATTAATTAACCCTTTTAAAATAATTTATGAAAGTGAAATGATTACTCATTTTGTTCACAATGTAATTTCCCTCATTAAAATTGAGTAACAAAGACTGTCAACCTGTGTGTACTGAACACTATTCAGAAAAATTATCAATGTAATTCTCAAATGTGACTGTGATTAGCTAAAAACAAATATATAGTAATACAGACCCCTCCACCTGATAACAGTTTGCCACTGGAGGGAATCCTCAAGGTCCTTGTTTATCTTTGCAATTAGTGATTTTCAAGGCATTAACACCAATGAAAAGTGCTCGACATTCAGGGCTGCCCGCTGGCCCGGGGAAGATTTAGAAATGTTTCGGGCCAGTCAATTATCCCAGTCAGTAAAAAAAAATTATAATAATATTGCAATTTTTATCTAGGCTATATAAATGATTAGAAAAATATGAATTTCCGAAGCTGTTAGTTCATTATGTCGACTGTTTATTACACGTGCACCACACACACACTTCGTTTGAGATAATCGGTAGGGCAGAGAGAGAGCGCAGCACTCAAACCACTGGTTGTTGAGTGGAGCAGCTCACTGAAGACAGACAGTGGTAGGGGTAGGAAAAAATGTTGCAAGTTATGATATCTACCAGTAAATGTTAAGGACAAAGGGTATGCAAACCAGGTAATTAAAAATGTAAGTCTTGGAACATTAGCAATGCGCAATTCAGTCATCATGGAACAGCCTACTTTGAATTCAGACATTTCCTCAAGCCAAATGTTGAGCCCTGAATGACATACAACTTAGGGACGCATGTGTTTTTATTGATCTATACAATATATAAAATACCTTTCATTTCTAGCATTCAAAATAAAATGCTAAAATCTTAAAAACAACCCAATTTGCTTGCACTAAGTACCTTAAAATAATGTAAAAAAATTGCAGTATAAAGGAATTGCATTGTTTACTCAAACCGTTCAATATAAACAAAAACACATGACGTGTTTTTAATGGTTGCAAAGGCGAGTGACACAAATGCCACCGCAATACAAGAACAACCAAGCACAGTGCACTACAGAATCAACAGTAGTGAATATGGATCCCAAATGAAGTAAGGATGAATTAGATAGAACTCAAGTTCAATCGAGTTCAGGCTTAAATGAACAAACAAAGACGCAATGCAATATGACATTATTATAATAGTTTGGGGAATGGCCTCGAGGGGAAAGGAGTTCCAATGACAGGCCTTAAGGTTATTTATTATAGCTGCTGGTGGTAGGGAGGTGGATGGTTTTCGAAAGCTGTTGTTGAAAATCACCTTTTGAGAGAACGAGGGTAATTTGACATAAATACATCAAGATTTACGCACACTGGATGAGAGAAAGGTGATGATTGCAAAAGCCCATAGGTTAAACAGCTAGCATGAGGAATGTGCATTATTATGAGGTGCTTAGAGGCTATAAGGTAAATAACAATGTGCACATGGATAACAGGAAAGAGAAAAAAACAATTAAGCTCTGCTGATCTGTTTGTATTCATTCCCACTATGCCCGCAGAATAGGAAATAAAGTGAATTATGTTATGCTTACTGGATGAAGTTAAATGAGCATTCAGACCAGCCTTAAAGATCAAACTTCCGTAAAACTACATTTGATGCCATATTGCTTCACACTGCCATTCTTTGAATACTAATATCATTTGACATCCTTTTCCATCCCCTAACTGAAAGATTACAGCAATTTAGAGTTGATCTTTGAACATTTTCATTTTACCATCTCATTATTTCTTTGGGAGGAAAAGCAGGGCAATATTTTTCCCTTCTACTTTGATATTTTTAGTCAATGTTTAACAATATCCTTGCCAATTCAGATGCCTGCTAACACACTGCCACTGAACTGGGGAGTTGTTGGAGCCTTAACAGGGCTGTTAAAACCTTTCACACTTCTGGCAAGACAATACCTTGGCCTATACATTATGTCATTCCTTGCTCCTACATCTGTATTCACCAGTGGGTAGGGCCAGGAATCAGCTATGCAGCCTGGAGCTTTCCTAAACAAGTCACATGATCAGGAAAACTCCAACGAGGTTTGTTAAAATTCCTCATCACATTTCAACCGACAAGAAACCTGACTTTATGGTCTTATAGAAGGGCCAGTGAAGTGTAATCTTGATTACTTTCCTCCTTTTCTGCAGAGACCTCACCAAGGCCAACTGTGCTGAGGAAGACCAGGCTTGTTTTCTCTGAGGAGAGATATTGTATGAAGCAGTGTTCATGACTATGGCCATACACTTAAAGCCAGCTGCTAACTAGCATGACTGACTAACCTAGTCACGACAAGAACTTATGTCAACTACAGACAGGACTGTGACATGGTGGTAGGGAGGTCATTTCTTCCATGAAGCCATAAGGTAAACGTTCAGAAACAATATACACTGAACAAAAATAAACACCATGTTAAGTGTTGGACCCATGTTTCATGAGCTGAAATAAAAGATCTGAAATGTTCCATACACACAAAAAGCTTATTTCTCTCAATATCGTGCACAAAGTTGTTTACATGGGGCGGCAGTTAGCCAAGCGACTAGAGCGTTGAGCCAGTAACCGAAAGGTTCCTAGATCTAATCCCTGAGCAGACAAGGTAAAAATCTGTCATTCTGCCCCTGAACAAGGCAGTTGGCCTACCGGGAAAAAGCAGGTTGTCATTGTAAATAAGAATTTGGTATTAACTGACTTGCCTAGGTAAATAAAGGTTAAATAAAAACAATTATACACTACCGTTCAAAAGTTTGGGGTCACTTAGAAATGTCCTTGTTTTTTTTTAAGAAAAAATGCAGTTTTGTGGCAGCTTCATTAAATAGTACCCGGTAAACACCAGTCTCACCGTCACCAGTGAAGAGGCGACTCCGGGATGCTGGCCTTCTAAGCACAGTTGCAAAGAAAAATCCATATCTCAGACTGGCCAATAAAAATGAAAGATTAAGATGGGCACAGACACTGAACAGAGGAATCTGCCTAGAAGGCCTGCATCCCGGAGTTGCCTCTTCACTGTTGACGTTGAGACTGGTGTTTTGCGGGTACTATTTAATGAAGCTGTCAGTTGAGGACTTGTGAGGCGCCTGTTTCTCAATCTAGACACTAATGTACTTGTCCTCTTGCGCAGTTGTGCACCAGGGCCTCCCACTCTTTCTATTCTGGTGAGAGAGTTTGCGCTACTCTGTGAAGGGAGTAGTACACAGCTTTGTACGAGATCTTCAGTTTCTTGGCAATTTCTCACATGGAATAGCCTTCATTTCTCAGAACAAGAATAGACTGACGGGTTTCAGATGAAAGTCCTTTGTTTCTGGCCATTTTGAGCCTGTAATCGAACCCACAAATGCTGATGCTCCAGATACTCAACTAGTCTAAAGAAGGCCAGTTTTATTGCTTCTAATCAGCACAACAATTTTCAGCTGTGCTAACATAATTGCAAAAGGGTTTTCTAAATGATCAATTAGCCTTTTAAAATGATAAACTTGGATTAGCTAACAACGTGCCATTGGAACACAGGAGTGATGGTTGCTGATAATGGGCCCCTGTACGCCTACGTAGATATTCCATAAAAAAAAAAAAGAAGTCAGGCGTTTCCACCTACAATAATAATTTACGACATCAATGTCTACACTGCATTTCTGATCAATGATGTTATTTAAACGGACAAGATTGTTTTTGCTTTTCTTTCAAAAACAAGGACATTTCTAAGTGACTAAACTTTTGAATGGTTGTGTATATTTAAATGTACATCCGTTAGCGAGCATTTCTCCTTTGCCAAGATAATCCATCCACCTGACAGGTGTGGCATATCAAGAAGTTTATTAAAACAGCAAGCTCATTACACAGGTGCACCTTGTGCTGGGGACAATTGTCACAACACAATGCCACAGATGTCTCAAGTTGAGGGAGCGTGCAATTGACACGAATGTCCACCAAAGCTGTTGCAAGTTAACTGAATGTTAATTTCTCTACCATTAGCTGCCTCCAACGTCACTTTAGAGAATTGGGCAGTATGTCCAACCATCCTCACAACCGCAGACCACGTGTATGGTGTTGTGTGGGCGAGCGGTTTGAGGATTTCAGTATTGTGAACAGAGTGCCCCACGGTGGTGGTGGTGGGGTTATTGTATTGGCAGGCATAAGCTATGGACAACGAACACAATTGCATTTTACCGATGGCAATTTTAATGCACAGAGATACTGTGACGAGCTCCTGAGGCCCATTGTCATGCCATTGATCCACCCCCATCACCTTATGTTCAGCAGGATAATGCACAACCCCATGTCGCAAGGATCTGTACACAATTCCTAGAAGCTGAAAATGTTCCAGTGGCCTGCATACTCACCCATTGAGCATGTTTGGGATGCTCTGGATTGACATGTGCGAAAGCTTTTTCCAGTTCCTGCCAAATTATCCAACAACTTCGCACAGCTATTGAAGAGTGGGACAACATTCCACAGGCGACAATCAACAGCCTGATCAACTCTATGCGAAGGAGGTGTCGTGCTGTATGAGGCAAATGGTGGTCACACCAGATACTGACTGGTTTTCTGATCCACGTTCCAATTTTTTTTAAATTTTTTTTAAGGTATCTGTGACCAACAGATGCATATCTGAATTCCCAGTAATGTGAAATCCATATATTAGGGCCTAATGAATGTAAATTCACCGATTTCCTTATTTGAACTGTAACTCAGTAAAATAGCTTAAATTGTAGCATGTTGCTTTTATATTCTTGTTTAGAATATGTCAACCTGTGTGTCTCAAAACCTTATCTGTATGAAACTTGTATGAAACTGCACCATATGATTGGAGAATTGTCAAATTCAATGAGATCGGATGTTTCTGGCTAGGTCTAAGGCATCACATCGCAGGGCTTGAAGAGTCACGACAGACCCGGGTTCGATCCCAAGCTGTCACAAACAGCCATGACCGGGAGTCCCATAGGGCAACGCTGCTGGGTTTTTTACAATCAACAGTTTCCGGTGTGTATCAAGAATGGTCCACCACCCAAAGGACATCCAGCCAACTTGACACAAATGTGGGCAGCATTGGAGTCAACATGGGCCAGCATTCCTGTGGAGCACTTTCGACACCTTGTAGAGTCTATGCCCCGACGAACTGAGGCTGTTCCGAGGTAAAAATAAAATAAAAAGGGGGGTGCAACTCAATATTAGCAAGGTGTTCCTAATGTTTTGTACACTCAGTGTAGTTTACCCAGTTGCAGTTTTCCATTTTTACATGAAGAGTGTAAAGTTGGTAAAATAGTTTTACCAGCAGTATGGCACAGTCAGGAGAAGCTACATTTCTAAAAGTTCCAAGCGGTAAAAACTATTTGTTTTGAGACAGGGTTGTCACCAAAACAATGTTGTATTCATTAGGTATGTAGCTAATTTTGAAAAGGCGCATGATGATATATTACAAGCTCAAAACATATTTCAGCAAAAATGACAATTATGACAGTAACTGTGGCCTTTTGCATGACAATTAAGCCTAGCCCTAATCGTTACCCAAAATGCCATAATCGTCAGACTTACTTGGGATCTAATAGTGATTGACCACCTCCACTGATGGACATGGATGTTTTAAATCTGCTTTGTAGCAATTTCTAGATGTGGTAGCCGATCACAACATAGATGTATTTGTATAGAGATCTGCCAGCCCTGTCCAATTTTTTTGAGTACCAGACGCACGATGCAAATTGGAGAACTAGCACGCACCGAATTGGGGTTTACCTTCCACGGAGTGGAAAAGGGATTTGTCCATGTGTTTACGTACAGCTGACAGTCGGCAAACTCAGCATCACAACAAACAGTAGGAGGAGGCAGACACTGGGTAGTTATGTCGAATAATGATGTATTAATCTCCATTTCCAGTGACACAAACTTCATACATGTCTGTGTTGCAGCTCGAGAATCGGGATGTTAGATTTACTCAGTGGATTTATTTTTTACTAAAAAGCAAAAAAAAAATTTTTTTTTTTTGAAATCAGGCCCTACTCATTTCTGCGTACTTTTAAGATCTCGTACATGGACAGAGAATTGGGTAGTTGGTACGCAAAATGAGTGCATGTTGGCAGGTCTGTGTATATTTGAGATGGGATACATTTGCAGAACAAAGCCTATGAATGGATTGTCATCTGAATAGTTTGTTAATGTAATTGGATTTCAGAAGTTATTTTTAATGTCAGGTGTAGACCTCAGCCTAAGGCCATTCATTAAAATGTGTACAATTTGCCCAACTCCCTGGAAACCCATTTGTTCCCAAAAGCCACCCTTAATCCAGATATAGGCCAAACACTATATTCTCTCCTGAATTAACCTGAAACATAAAAACACAAAAAAGATTTGAGTCGCTAGAATCTCCCAGAACACCCAGGTTTCCTGGCCTCCGTTCACACACTGCTAGTGTAGCAGCTAGGCCTTGTTCTTTGCATTTCCTTTCATAAAAGGCCATCATGCCTTAGTTGGTTTATGAATTGGCAATAACTGTTCCAGAGTTAATAAGGCAGTGGTCAAAAAAAGAAATCAACGGCTGGCTATATTAAAAACTCTTAGTATGCTTAACCAATGCCCCTTGACAGAGATCAGCTTGTAGAAAGACCTTGATGATCCAGGTTTTCCGGATTAAAGCCTATGGTTTTAAACACACTAAGAAATAGGCTTCCAAACAAATCTCATTAACACTGAGAAGAACCAATTAAAATGTGCAATTATGAGTAGCAAATAGAGGGAAACCGGACAGAGTTTCTGAACAAGTTTAACACATTCTGGAGCAGGGGAAATCTACCTGATAATGTAGCAAAACATAGCCTATTGGTCTAACATTTCAGTAACACCTTCAAAATACTGTACATTTCCCAGTATAAAATAGTCACCTACAATAAGCCTAATACTTAATTCTTGAGCACCAAAAATATGGCCTGGTAAAGTACAAAAGACTAATTTTCAAATTCACATTACGTACATTAGTGTTGTCGAAATATCAGAATTTTGGCTTCGATACCAGGTTCAGTATCACGATTAGGTTTGCACATTCCGTGGGAATTAACGGGAATATGGGAATTAATGGAAATATGCAAATTAATATTAATACCACTTAAAATTTAGATGTTTTTTGTATTGGATATATTTACCATATAACATAAGTCAACATAATTGAAATTATTAAATCCTTCCAATAGAAAAATAAATAAAATGTACTTACAAATTGAACTTTAATGAAATGGGATGATTTCACTGAACAACAAAAGAAAGGGAATACTGAATGATCCATAGCATCTCCCACAAACGTTTTCAACATACATCTGTAAAATGATAGTCTAGAAACAAAAGCTTTGGTTTGTCTTCCTCTCAAGCAACCATGTCTTCTCCCTGGACCTCCTCAATGTCCACCTCTTGAACATCAGACTCTGAGGCCTCATCTTCACTGTCACTTTCCAACCTTGTTGAGCATGGCTTGTTATCAGGCTCAAAAAACCTCAAATTTGGCACGGTGGAAAATTTGGCCTCATCCAGGCCAAGGTGGTAAGACACGGTAGTGATGACACCATAGGCCTTGACGATCTCTGCACCAGACAGGATGCTCTTGCCAGCATACTTGGGGTCCAACATGTACGCTGTGGCGTGTATGGGCTTCAGGTAGAAAGAAGTCTTAACACTTTTTGATGTATTTCAGAACTTCAGTTTCCTCTGCTTGGGGCAACAGTGAAGTGGGCAGGACGGTACAGATTTATTCTCTTACATCTGCAAGCAGATTCTGAACATCAGACAGGATGGCATTGTCTCCCTCAATCCATGCAATGGCAACTGCTATAGGTTTCAGGAGTTTCAGGCTGCTTACCACTCTCTCCCAAAATACATCATCCAGGAGGATCCTCTTGATGGGGCTGTCCATATCGGCAGACTGCGATATGGCCATTTCTTGGAGAGACTCCTTCCCCTCCAGGAGACTGTCAAACATGACGACAACACCACCCCAAAGGGTGTTGCTGGGCAGCTTCAATGTGGTGCTCTTATTCTTCTCACTTTGCTTGGTGAGGTAGCCATTTCTTTGGCTCGCTTGTCGTGTATCCATTGTTTTCAGTGCCATGATGTCCTTGAGGAGCAGATTCAATGCATGAACAGCACAGCCAATCGGTGTGAAGTGAGGGTAGGACTCCTCCACTTTAGACCAAGCAGCCTTCATGTTCGCAACATTGTCTGTCACCAGTGCAAATACCTTCTACGGTCCAAGGTCCCTTACTACTGCCTTCAGCTCATCTGCAATGTAGAGACCGGTGTCTGTTGTCCCTTGTGTCTGTGCTCTTGTAGAATACTGGTTGAGGGGTGGAGATGATGTAGTTAATTATTCCTTGCCGACGAACATTCGACCACCCATCAGAGATTACTTCAATACAGTCGGTTTTCTCTATGATTTGCTTGACCTTCACTTGAACTCTGTTGAACTCTGCATCCAGCAAATTAGTAGATAAAGCATGTCTGGTTGGAGGAGTGTATGCTGGGCGAAAAACATACAGAAATCTCTTCCAATACACATTGCCTGTGAGCATCAGGGGTGAACCAGTGGCATACAAAGCTCGAGCAAGACATTCATCAGCATTTCTCTGACTACGTTCCTCCATTGAGTCAAAAACAACTTCTGTTTCCAGGAGGACCATGAGCTGTTGCTATCAATAAGGTGTCCGATTCACCATTTTCACCTCGAATAGAAGTAGAGGGACTTTTGTCAGAGGTTGCTTGTTGTGAGCGCTGAGGGAACTTTATGCACTTGGCCAGATGATTCTGCATCTTTGTTGCATTCTTCACATATGATTTGGCACAGTCTTTGCAAACGTTACACAGCTTTTCCTTCTACATTAGCTGCAGTGAAATGTCTCCACCCATCAGATAGCGCCAGTGGCATTTATCTGTAAGGATTATAAAGAAAAAAAAGAGTAAAAAAGAAACAATACACAATTCCATGTACAGATAAATAGTTAAGCAGTTAGATTAAACAACTCCTTTGTAAGATAAATGTTTTAAAATGAAACATGTATGGAAACAGGTGAATTAACACTCCTCCGCTAGCAGGCTCAAGCAAGCTAAAACCCAAAATGGTAGCAAAAGCTAACTAGCAGAAATTTTTAACAAGTTAGAAATGATTTAAACACACGTCGCTGTAGGCTACTATTTACTAGTTAACAAAAAATTATTTATGTCATAAAATATACTCACCCCACCCAGTATTGTAATCAAAACTTACCAGAAATCATGTAGTCCTTGGCTCAGACATGTGTAGTAGTGTGGGCTCAATAACATCTCATTAGTGTGCAAGATCTTGAGAATCAGCTATACATGTGATGGAAGAATGCACTGCGCATGCAGAGGGTTGCAATTCCATTGAATTGGGGATAGTTTAACCAAAATATGCCACAAGACCTAGAATTGCCTTATGTGTATCCCACAAAAAAAGGTTCACTGTTGTAAGCCAACTTTTTTGATGAATTTAAGCAAAATACCCGGGCTTAACTTATGGAAAATTTTCGGAATGTTTCCGACCCTTTGCAACCCTAATCACGATACTCGATACCATCCCCAGGGCATAAAATTAAGTTTTTGGTCTACCAGCCACTGCGGCAGGTAGATTTAAAAACCTACGGCTCAGATGTTTTTACTAGCTACATTTTTTCTTGCAGGTAAAATTACACCAACAAAACATGAGCATGCTTTGTAATGTTTCTAAAACATGTATTAGTAGTAAGAAGTAATGTGGTATATTGTTTAATTTCATTTTTTGTGATGTGATTCACTTAACCAAAATATCGCCTTTAAGGGCGGGAGGTTACTACGGTAACACGACTCAGTCATGTTTGTGCCTACGAGATTTGAGTCTTGACTAGTAGAAACGTTGTCTTCTCTTCCCTAGCAGTTGAAACTCAAACATAGAAAAACTACCTAGCTTATGAACAAAATGTGAATAGCCAAGAAACACAAGGACAAAGTTTCACATCAGTAGACTTCCGTTTCAAGTAAATTAGACCAACTTTTACACCTGTGCGCCGCTTCATATGCGCACAGCCCCAGACAGGCAGTGTTGCAGCGCCTGTATAGAATTCGCAGTTCTTAAGACTTCGTGTGATTAATTTACCAGCTATGAAGAAAATGGCAGAAATACTTAGAAAACATCTACTGCAACATTTATTTTACTATAAATAATTGAATATTTTTTATTAACAAATGCAAATGAGCACTGTGGACTTAACATGACCGATTAATTAGGGCCGATTTCAAGTTTTCATAACAAATCGGTAATCGGCATTTCTAGATGCCCATTATGGCCGATTACATTGCACTCCACGAGGAGACTACGTGGCAGGCTGACCACCTGTTACGTGAGTGCAGCAAGGAGCCAAGGTAAGTTGCTTGCTAGCATTAAACATAACTTATAAAAAACAATCAATCAATCTTAACGTAATCACTAGTTAAACTAGTAATATCATCAACCATGTGTAGTTAACTAGCTTGTTGTGCGTTGCAAATAATCAATTTATCATCGAATCACAGTCTACCTAGCCAAACGGGTGATGATTTAACAAGCGCATTTGGTGCAACAACAGTGCTTTTTTCACAATGTACCTAACCATAAACATCAATGCCTTTCTTAAACCTGCATATTTAGTTAAGAAATTCATGTTAGCAGGCAATATTTACTAGGGAAATTATGTCACTTCTCTTGTGTTCAGCGCAAGCAGAGTCAGGGTATATGCAGCAGTTTGGGCCGCCTGGCTCGTAGCGAACTGTGTGAAGACCATTTCTTCCTAACAAAGACCGTAATTAAATTTGCCAGGATTTTCCATAATTATGATATAACATTGAAGGTTGTGCAATGTAATAGCAATATTTAGACTTATGGATGCCACCCATTCAATAAAATACATAACGGTTACGTATTTCACTGAAAGAATAAATGTTTTGTTTTCAAAATGATATGGTCAAATCCGGAAACTATTAATGACCTAAGGCTCGTATTTCTGTGTGTTTATTATAATTAAGTCTATGATTTGATATTTGATAGAGCAGTCTGACTGAGCGGTGGTAGGCAGCAGCAGGCTCGTAAGCATTCATTCAAACAGCACTTTACTGCGTTTGCCAGCAGCTCTTCGCAATGCTTGAATACAGTGAAGTTTATGACTTCAAGCCTATCAACTCCTGAGATTAGGCTGACAATACTATAGTGCCTATAAGGACATCCAATAGCCAAAGGTATATGAAATACAAATGGTTTCGAGAAACAGTCCTATAATTCCTATAACTACAACCTAAAACTTCTTACCTGGGAATATTGACGACTCATGTTAAAAGGAACCACCAGCTTTCATATGTTCTCATGTTCTGAGCAAGGAACTTAAACGTTAGCTTTTTTTTTTTACATGGCACATATTGCACTTTTACTTTCTTCTCCAACAGTGTTTTTGCATGATTTAAACCAAATTGAACATGTGTCATTATTTATTTGAGACTATATTGATTTTTATTTATGTATTATATAAAGTTAAAATAAGTGTTCATTCAGTATTGTTATAATTGTCATTATTACAAATATATATCATACATTGTATGATAAACATTAAAATATGATGGCCATGCATACATTTTGCAAAAACTACCTTGCTTTTTAACTATCAATTAATTTGTGGCTGCTAGCCAAACAGGGTTGCATTTCTGTCATCATCTGATGAAAATTAAGCTATTTTATGCCTAATGTGTTGCACTAATGTATTTTCTGTAAAGGAAAACTATATTTGCATGCCCCTGATCACTCTATTGAACCAAAAAAAGACTTTCAAATGCAGGTGAAATACACTGCTCAAAATAATAAAGGGAACACTTAAACAATGTAACTCCAAGTCAATCACACTTCTGTGAAATCAAACTGTCCACTTAGGAAGCAACACTGATTGACAATACATTTCACATGCTGTTGTGCAAATGGAATAGACTAGAGGTCGACCAATTAATCGGAATGGCCGATTTATTGGGGCCAATTTCAAGTTTTATCTTATAAAAAAACAATCAATCATAAACACTACTTAACTACACATGGTTGATGATATTACTAGTTTATCTAGCCTGTCCTGCTTTGCATATAATCGATGTGGTGCGCATTCGCGAAAAAGGACTGTCTTTGCTCCGACGTGTACCTAACCATAAACATCAATGTCTTTCTTAAAATCAATACACAAGTATATATTTTTTAATATTTTTTAAACCTGCATATTTAGTTAATATTGCCTGCTAACATGAATTTATTTTAACTAGGGAAAATGTGTCACTTCTCTTGCAAACAGAGTCAGGGTATATGCAGCAGTTTGGGCCGCCTGGCTTGTTGCGAACTGTGAAGACTATTTCTTCCTAACAAAGACAGCAGACTTCGCCAAACGGGGATGATTTAACAAAAGCGCATTTGCGAAAAAAAGCACAATCGTTGCACGACTCTACCTAACCATAAACATCAATGCCTTTCTTAAAATCAATACACAGAAGTATATACTTTTAAACCTGCATATTTAGCTAAAAGAAATCCAGGTTAGCAGGCAATATTAACCAGGTGAAATTGTGTCAGTTCTCTTGCGTTCATTGCACGCAGAATCAGGGTATACAGAATCTGTCTCGTTGCGAACTAATTTGCCAGGATTTTACGGAACTATGAAATAACATTGTAGGTTGTGCGATGTAACAGGAATATTTAGACTTATGGATGACACCCGTTAGATAAAATACGGAACGGTTCCGTATGTCACTGAAAGAATGTTTGAGATGATAGGTCATTAATATGGTCAAATCCGGAAACTAAGGTATATTATATTATAGTTAAGTCTATGATTTGATATTTGATAGAGCAGTCTGACTGAGCATTGGTAGGCAGCAGCAGGCTCGTAATAGTCAAAGATATATGGTTTAGAGAGAAATAGTCGACGCGTCATAATTCCTGTAATAACTTGCGGCTGAACTTGAAAGGGGTTCCTTCGTTATTTTACCGTTCATGTCTTCCATAGAGAATGTCTTGATCTACTTCAAATAAGGTCTGTGTTTTGTGCTTAAACCGCCTCGGCGTTTTGATACCTGTGTAAATCTCACTAGGTAACGTTTGTCAACATATTTTCATAAATCCACTCTACAAAAAAAATTATTTGCTTATATTGTTCAGAGTTATATCCTATGGAAATCTAGACAGTTATAAAATTGGCAAGGTGGTGTAAGCCTAAACCAAACACAGACCTTATTTTAAGTTAATCTAAAAATATCCTATGGAATAAATGAAGGAACCGCTTTTCAGATTTTGCTAGAAGGTGTCATGGGAATTGTGACTCGCACTTTGGTAGTCAATTCTTACCATGCCCATTATTAAAAAATAGGATTTCCAGCATATAGAAATTACAGTTTTTGTTTTCAGCATTCATCACAGGTAACTTAAACTCTATTTTTATTATTCAAACAGTTGAGAGTATTTGTCTCCTAAGCAGACTCTTCAGTATCGTTGTCACTTCAGAGCTGTGTGTGTGTATATATATACACATATAAAAAAAAAAAATCACAATAATAAATCGGCCGATTAATCGGTATCGGCCTTTTGGCCCTCCAATAATCGGTATCGGCGTTGAAAAATCATAATCGGTCGACCTCTAGAATAGACAACAGGTGGAAATTATAGGCAATTAGCAAGACACTCCCAATAAAGGAGTGGTTCTGCAGGTGGTGACCACAGACCTCTCCTCAGTTCCTATGCTTCCTGGCTGATGTTTTGGTCACTTTTGAATGCTGGCGGTGCTTTCACTCTAGTGGTAGCATGAGACGGAGTCTACAACCCACACAAGTGGCTCAGGTAGTGCAGCTCATCCAGGATGGCACATCAATGCGAGCTGTGGCAAGAAGGTTTGCTGTGTCTGT